>NW_027438611.1:0-58040 GCF_000715075.1 Nicotiana tabacum
GCATGAACAATGGCTGCTAACTCAAGGTCGTGGACAGGATAGTTCTTTTCATGTACCTTCAGCTGTCTGGACGTGTAGGCAATCACCCTACCGTCCTACATCAACACCGCGCCGAGACCAATCCATGACGCATCACAATATACTGTATAAGACCCCGAACCTGAAGGCAATATCAATACTGGGGCTGTAGTCAAAGTTGTCTTGAGCTGCTGAAAGCTCTCCTCACACTCCTCTGTCCACCTGAAAGGAGCACCCTTCTGGGTCAGCCTGGTCATAGGTGCTATAATGGATGAGAATCCCTCTACAAAATGGCGGTAATACCCTGCCAAACCAAGAAAACTCCGGATTTTCGTAGCTGAGGATGGTCTGGGCCAACTCTGCACTGCTTCAATCTACTTCGGATTCACCTGGATCCCATCACTCGATACTACATGACCCAAGAATGCCACAGAGTCTAGCCAAAACTCATACTTTGAGAATTTTACATATAACTTCTTTTCTCTCAAGGTTTGAAGCACAGTCATCAGGTGTTGCTCATGATCCTCCCGAGTCCGGGAGTACACCAAAATGTCGTTAATAAACACAATGACGAATGAGTCAAGATAGGGCTGGAACACACTGTGCATCAAGTGCATAAATATTGCTGGGGCATTGGTCAGCCCAAATGACATCACAAGAAACTCGTAGTGCCCATACTGAGTCCTGAAAGCAGTCTTCGGGATATCTGGCTCCCGAATCTTCAACTGATGATAGCCTGAACATAAGTCAATCTTGGAAAACACTCTGGCACCCTGTACCTGATCGAACAGGTCATCAATACGAGGCAAAGGATACTTGTTCTTCACTGTGACCTTGTTCAGCTGGTGGTAATCGATACACATCCATATAGAGCCATCTTTCTTCTTCACAAATAAGACAGGAGCACCCCAAGGTGACACACTGGGCCGAATGAAACCCTTATCAAGCAATTCTTGTAACTGTTCCTTCAACTCCTTCAACTCAGGAGGAGCCATAAGATACGGAGGAATAGAGATAGGCTGAGTGCCTGGCAACAAATCAATGCCAAAATCAATATCTCTGTCGGGCGGCATGTACGGAAGATCAGCTGGAAACACATCAGGAAAGTCCCTCATTACTGGAACTGACTCAACTGCAGGGGTATCAATACTGACATCTCTCACATAAGCTAGATACGCGTCACACCCCTTCTCAACCATTCGTTGAGCTTTAAGAAATAAAATAACTCTGCTGGGAGTATACTCTAAGGTACCTCTCCACTCTAATCGCGGTAAACCTGGCATAGTCAGCGTCACGGTCTTAGCGTGATAATCAAGAATATCATAATGGGGCGACAACCAGTCCATGCCCAAAATAATATCAAAGTCTACCATGCTGAGCAATAACAAATCGGCTCTGGTCTAAAAAACACTAAGAGCAATCAAACACGACCGATACACGCAGTCCACAACAAGAGAATCTCCCACAGGAGTAGACACATAAACAGGGGAACTCAAAGAATCCTGAGATACACCCAAATACGGGGACAAATAAGAGGACACATAGGAATATGTAGAGCCTGGGTCAAATAATACTGATGCGTCTCTATGCCAGACCGGGACAATACCTGTAATGACAGAGTCGGAAGCAATTGCCTCTATACGAGAAGAAAGAGCATAATATCTAGCTTGGCCTCCCCTTATAGGGCGACCTCGATCTCCCTGACCTCCACATCGAGCTGGCTGAGCAGGTGGGGCAGTAACGGGTGCTGGAATCATAGCCTGAGGACCCGGTGGAGCACGCTATAGCTGAGAAGTCTGTGGAGGTGCACCCCTTCTAAATCTGGGGCAATCCCTCACCATATGGCAGGTGTCGCCACACTCAAAACAAGCTCTCGGAGGGCGTGACTGGCTCAGGCCAGGTCTGCTGGACTAGCCGCTAAAAGCACCCCGTGCAGGAGGTGCATTAGATACTGGCAGTGCATAATAAGGCTCCTGGGGCCTAGAAGGGACCGGAATACCACTGGCGGCTAGAAGTGCGGAATGAACGGGGCGACTCACATAACCCCTACCATGGCGAGCTGTTGGGGCACGAGCACAAGAAGAAGAACCAGTCTCTCGAGAGCTCTTGGCCTCTCTCTCCTCTCTATCCCGGGCAAGCATGCCCTCCAATCTCCTGGCGATACTCACAACATGCTGATAAGAAATATCCATCTCTAGCTCCCTATCCATACTGATCCGGATACTGCGGTAGAGTCCCTCAATAAACCGACGAACCCTCTCTCAAACTGTGGCAACCAAGGCCGGTGCATGTCGGGCCAAATCACTGAAGCGGACTGCATATTCTGGCACAATCATAGTACTCTGGTGCAGCTGCTCAAACTCCGTGCACCATGAGTCCCTGAGGTTCTGAGGGACATACCCTCTCAAAAACATGTCCGAGAATTGGGTCCATGCAAGTGAAGCTGCCTCATCCGGACTACTCAGCTCATAAGCATGCCACCACTGATAGGCTGCTCCTCTAAGCTGGAAGGTGGTAAAAGAAACCCCACTCGTCTCCGCTATGCCCATAGTAAGGAGAATATGATGACACTCCTCCAGAAAATCGTGAGCATCATCTGTAGCCAATCTGCTGAAGGTAGGTGGGTGCTACATCTTGTACCTCTCAAGTATGAGCTGCTCCGCCTCAGAAACTATTGCCCCAACCTCGGGCTGTACTGGAGCTACCGGCTGCATCGGTAAAATCTCTAGAACCAGGTCGGCCTGATCCCCCTGCTCTGGAGTATCGGCGACGGGAGTCTTTGCTCCTCCCCTGACCTGAGATGTGGCAGGAGCAAGTGGAATCAATCCAGCCTGAGCTAAGGTGCTGAACATGCTCAGAAACTGGGCTAGAGTCTCCTGGAGGGCTGGTGCAGCAACAGGTATCTCAGGTGTCTGCCCTCCAGCTGGAGCTACTGGGGGCTCCTCTGTAGCAGCTCGTGCGGGTGCTCTAGCTGCACCGCGTGGACGTCCTCGGCCTCTACCCCGACCCCTGCCACTCGCAGCTCTAGTAGGGGGTGCGGGTGCCTGGTCATCAGATCCGCTTGTGAGAGAATAGAATATAGAAGTTTAAAAATTTCGAAGTCAACAATTTTGCACGACAAGGAATAAAAGAAGTGTAATCTTTCCTAACAGTTCCATAGCCTCCCGAAGATAAATACAGACGTCTCTGTACCGATCCACGAGACTCTACTAAACTTCCTTGTGACTCACGACAGCCTATGAACCTATTGCTCTGATACCAACGTGTCACGACCCAATTCTCACTCCGTAAGATGTCGTGACGGCACCTAGTCTCTACGACTAGGTAAGCCTAACAAAGATGTGGAAATATCAAAAATGGAAACAAAACTTAACAACTAACTGTAACAGATAACTAAATAACTGATAACAATGCCGCTCGGCATTTACAATAACCAACACTCTAATAATACATAGTATTCCCAAAACCCGAAACATCATAAGTCACAAGCTACAGGAGGAAACTAGTATCTCTATACACCAGAGTCTAATAAAAGAAGTAAGGAAGGTAAATGACATATAAGGGAATAGAGGGGGACTCCGAGGTCTGCGGATGCTACAGATATACCTTGAAGTATCCGTACAGTAGCAAGCACTCTCTGCTAGTAGCGGGGCTGATAAGAAGTACCTAGATCTGCACACAAAACATGTGCAGAAGAGTAGCATGAGTACACCACAACCGTACTCAGTAAGTGCCAAGCCTAACCTCAGTGGAGTAGTGACAAGGTCAGGTCCGGGCCCTACGGGGATATAATAATAAGACACATGCTATAAAAAAAATAAAGTAAAACGGAGAAGACAACAACAAGTATTCACAAAGAAATAACGACACCGCAAAATGATATAACAACAGTGGCGCTCTCGAGATACCGTCTCGTAATAATAAAAGTAAATATACAGGGAGAACTCCCGAGGTACAACCTTGTAGTCTCAAAAGTAAATATGCAGGGAGAACTCCCGAGGAACCACCTCGTAGTCTCAAAAGTAAATGTGCAGGGAGAACTCCTGAGGAACCACCTCATAGTCTCAAAAGTAAATGTATAGGGAGAACTCCCGAAGAACCACCTCATAGTCCCAAAAGTAAATATACAGGGAGAACTCCCGAGGTACCGCCTTGTATTCTCAAAAGTAAATGTGCAGGGAGAACTCCCGAGAAACCGCCTCGTAGTCTCAACAGTAAATATGTAGGGAGAACTCCCATGTAACCGCCTCGTAGTATCAAAAGTAAATATGCAGGGAGAACTCCCGAGGAACTGCCTCGTAGTCTCAAAAGTAAACACACATCTCAAACCGATAAATACAACAGTTAACAGCAAGATTTCTACAGTCAATACTGATAAAGGATAGGGAAAACAGGAAATCAACTAGGCATGCTTCACAGAGTTCAAATAAGCAGTTAAAGCACGTAGACATGCGATATTAGACTAAGCAGGATAACTACACATATTGAAATTTGCTCAATTAAGAATAAAAACAGACTAATACTTATTTCAATGGTATAACTCGAATTAAAGGAAAAACAGGTTACTACTCAGAAAACTAAATCGGGTTTTTCTACAAATACCCATGTACGTACTCGTCACCTCATATACATGGCGCTCACATATCACAATAGTACCAAGTCCTAAGAGGATTTCCCTCACACAAGGTTAGGCAAGCCACTTACCTCGAAACAAGCTCAATCAATCGATATCAATGCTCATTCCATGAATATCCGGCTCTGAATGGCCCAAGTCTAGCAAAAAAAATTGAATATCATAAATACAACTATAATAGACTAATCTAATTAATGAAATCTTGACTTTAACAAAAATTCTGAAATCCGTGCTTAAAAGTCGACCCGGGCCCACGTCTTGGAATCGGGCAAAAATTATAAAATCTGAAAGCCCATTCACTCACGAGTCTAACCATACCAAATTTAACAAAATCCGACCTCAAATGACCACTCAAAACCCAAAATCAAACTCTTCAAATCCCTAGCCTCCAACTCCCAATTTCCTCCTTAAATACATACTAACTAGGTGGAAAAATAAATGGGGAAGCAAGATTATTGATCAAAAATAAGTACAAGGGACTTACCTCAAGAAATCCCTCGAAAATGCTCTCAAGAAATCGCAAAACCCAAGCACAAAATGAACAAAATGGCCAAAAAACTCGAAGCCTCGCTTAAAAGGGTTCTGCCCAGGCATTCCCGCATCTACGGACCACCAGTCGCACATGCGATGCCGCACCTGCGAAAAAATCATCGCAGGTGCGGATTCCACTTATGCCCAGAATTTCCACTTCTACGGACCAAGGATCACACATGCGATATTGCTTCTGCGGGGACCCTTCCGCTCCTGCGATCCCAAACCTCCCAGGCCTCTCCGTTTCTGCGTTCAAGCTTCCGCAGAAGCGACTCCGCTCCTGCGGACTTCATGTCGCACTTATAACCCCAGGCAAAACTCCTCCAGCCCGCATCTGCGATCCTCCTCTCGCACGTGCGAGTCCGCACCTGCGGTCACTCCAACGCAAGTGCGAAAACACCAGGAACCAAAAACTTCAGCTATTTGCATAAGTCCAAATTCAATCCGTTAAGAATCCGAAACACACCCGAGGCCCCCAGGACCTCAACCAAACATACCAACCAGTCCTATAACACCATACAAACTTAGTTGAGCCCTTAAATCATATCAAACGATGCTAAAAATATGAATCATCCTCCGATTCAAACTTAATGAACTTGAAACTTCCAATTTCTACAACCGATGCCGAAACCTATCAAACCACGTCCGATTGACCTCTAATTTTGCACACAAGTCATATTCAACATTACGGACCTACTCTAACTTCCAGAATCGGATTCCAACCTCAATATCAAAAAGTTCACTATCGGTCAATATCTCCAAAAATTTAACTTTCGCCATTTCAAGCCTAAATGAGCTACAGATCTCCAAAACATAATCCGGACATAACCCTAAATCCAAAATCACCCAACGGAGCTAACGTAACTGAACAAAACTCTATTTTGGTGTCATCTTCATATAGTTCCGAATACGGTCAAAATCCTAAGGCTTAAGCCTCTATTTAGGGACTAAGTGCCCCAAAACATCCCAAACACCAAAACAAAACCTCCCGACAAGTCACATAAGTTAAAATAGATATAAGGAAAGCAGTAAATAGGGGATCAGGGCTATTACTCTCAAAACGACCGGCCAGGTCATTACAGTAGGGGAAATACTAGAAGTGACGCGGTGTGATAAGGGTGGCTAAAATGCGAGATGCTATTTCGGGAAAAAAATGTTTTCTTTAAAATTAAATGTGAAGGCTCCCGCGGTGATATAAGGAAATGAGATATTGTGAATTTATTTATGATTTGGGACTACGAGGCAGTACATCGTGAGTGCCGTTGTTGATATTTCTTTATGGTTGCATTGCCTTTGGTTATTTTTGGTGTTTTCCTTAAAGTTGTAAATTTTTATTTTCCTTCCACGATGTGTTATTTGACCTTATTCTGTATAGTTAAATTGCGACATACTACTTACTTGATTCATTCCCATTGTCATTATTATTATTATATTGTTAAACTTTTCACCCTGTCTTTTATTATTCTAGTAAGGCCTGACCTGACCTCGTCACTACTCTACCGAGGTTAGGCTTGGCACTTACTGGGTACCGATGTGGTGTACTCATACTATGCTTTTGCACATCTTTTAGTGCAGATCTAGGTACTTTCTATCAGACCATGCATCAGTGAACTAGCCATACACAGAGACTTCAAGGTATATCTGCCAGCATCCGCAGACCTCGGAGTCACATTCTATCCTTATTATGTTGTTTTCCTTACTCTCTTTAGACTATGATATATAGAGACACTTAGAATAAATTCTTAGAAGCTTGTGACTTATTTCTACCGGGTTTTGGGAGTTGTAACTATCTGAATCGCGATTTGATTTATTTTATATTTTGAGATTTGAGTTTCAGTTTTGTATTCCACATAATTGATAGGCTTACCTAGTCTTGGAGACTAGGTTCCATCACGATATCCAATGAAGGGAAATTGGGGTCGTGACAAGTTGGTATCAGAGCTCTAGGTTCATAGGTGTTATGAGTCACAAGCAGGTTTAGTAGAGTCTCGCGGATTGGCACAAAGACGTCTGTACTTATCTTGGGAAGCTATGGAACTGTTAGGAAAATGTTCACTTCTTTGATTCCTTATCATGCGCATTTGTTGACTTCGAAGTTCTAAACCATTGTCTTTCTATTCTCTCACAGATGGTGAGGACACGAACAACTGGATCTGATGATCATACACTCGCGCCCCCTGTTGGAGCCGCAAGAGGCATGGGCCGGGGTAGAGGCCGAGCCAGAGGCCGAGCAAAACTATGTGGTGCAGCCAGAACACCTGTACGAGCTATTGCAAATGAGCCATCAGTAGCTCTAGTTGGAGAGCAGGTACCTGAGATGCCTGTTACTACCCATGCACTTCAGGAGACTCTTGCTTAGTTTTTGAGCATGTTTGGCAGTCTAGCTCAGGCAGGGTTGATTCCACTTGCTCCTTCCATATCTCAGGCCGGGGGAGGAGCACAGACTCTCGCTGCCCATACCCGAGAACCACGGGCCCAGGTGGACCATTCCCTAGAGGTTATACCAGTACATCTAGTTGTCCCAGTTCGGCACGAGGTTAGGGAAGCAGTTTCAGAAGGGGAGCAATTCAGGCTCGACAGGTACAAGAAGTACCACCCTCCCATTTTCAGCGGTTTGGCTTCAGAGGATGCTTAGGGTTTTCTTGAGGAATGTCATTGTATCCTCCGTACTATGGGTATTGTGGATTCAAGTGGAGTTTCTTTCATGTCATTCTAGCTTAGAGGATAGGCCTAACAGTAGTGGCGAGCATAAGGGTTGGATAGTCCGGTTGTGGCAGCTTCACTCACTTGGACTCAGTTTTCAGATATGTTCTTCGTTTGTTCCTCAGAGTCTCAGATATGCATGGTGCACGGAGTTTGAGTAGTTGTGCCAATGTTCTATAACCGTGTCAGAGTATGAGGTTTGATTCAGTGATTTGGCTAGGCATGCACTAGCCTTAGTTGCTACTGTTCGAGAGCGGGTTCGTCGATTTATTGAGGGGCTCCATCCTAGTATCAGATTCAGTATGGCCCGAGAACTGGAGATGGACATCGCATACCTGCAGGTGGTGTCAGTTGCTAGGATATTGAAAGGTATTCCAATCCGGGAGAGAGAAGAGATAGAAGCTAAGAGGCCTCGAGATTCTGGCACATATAAAAATTCTCGTGCCCTAGCTGTAGCCCGTCATGGTAGAGGCTATGTGGGCGGTCCTATTCATTTAGCACTTCCAGCTGCCAGTGATATTCCGGCTACTCCCAAACCTCAGGTTCTATATTATGCATCGCTAGTGTCTATTGTACCTCTTGTACAGGGTGCTTTTAGCGGTCAGTCCAGTCGATCAGGTCCGAGCCAGTCCTAGTAGCCACATCATTCGAGGGCTTGTTTTAAGTGTGGTGACACTCATCATATAATGAGGGATTTCCCCAGATTTAAGAGGGGTGCACCTCCATAGATTTCTCAGGCCCCACCCATTCGACAGGGCCCTCAGGCTTCTCAAGTCGTGATTACTACACCAGTTTCTACTCCACCTGCACAGCCGGTTAGAAGTGGAGGTTGGACAGGTAGAGGTCGCCCTAGAGAGGGAGGCCGGGCCAGATATCATGCCCTTCCTTCTAGGACGGAGGCAGTTGCATCTGATTCTGTTATCACAGGTATTGTTCCGGTCTGTCATAAAGATGTATCAATATTATTTGATCCAGGCTCCACTTATTATTTTATGTCATCTTATTTTGCCCCATATTTGGGCATATCCCGTGATTCTTTGAGTTCTTCTGTTTATGTATCTACACCCTTGGGTGATTCTATTATTATTGACTGTGTGTGTCGGTCATGTTTGATTGTTATCAGTGGTTTTAAGACTAGAGATGATTTATTATTGCTCAGTATGGTGGATTTTGATATTATTTTGCGCATGGACTGGTTGTCGCCCTATCACGCTATCCTTGATTGTTACGCCAAGACGGTGACATTGGCTATGCCAGGTCTACCGCGACTAGAGTGGAGAGGTACCTTAGATTATGTTCCTAGCAAGGTTGTTTCATTTCTTAAGGCTCAACGAATGATTGAGAAGTGGTATGATGTGTATCTGGCCTGTGCGAGAGATGTTAGTGTTGATACTCCTACCGTGGAGTCAGTTCCGGTAGTAATGCATTTTCTAGATATATTTCTAGCGGATCTTCCGGGTATGCCGCCCGATAGAGATATTGACTTTGGCATTTATTTGTTACCGGGCACTCAGCCCATTTCTATTCCACCATATCGTATGGCCACAGCATAATTGAAACAATTAAAAGAGTAGTTACAAGAACTACTTGAAAAGGGTTTTGTTCGGCCCAGTGTATCATCTTGGGGTGCTCCTGTCTTATTTGTGAAGAAGAAGAAGGATGGTTCTATGCGGATGTGTATTCATTAACGCCAGTTGAGCAAGGTTACAGTGAAGAACATGTATCCATTGCCACGTATTGATGACCTATTTGATCAGCTTGAGGGTTCCAGGGTGTTCTCTAAGATTTACTTGCGTTTGGGCTATCATCAGTTGAAGATTCAGGATCCAGATATCTCGAAGACTTCTTTCATCGGTATGGTCACTATGAATTCCTTGTAATGTCTTTTGGGCTGACTAATGCCCCAGCAACATTTATGCATTTGATGAACAATGTATTTCAGCCCTATCTTGACTCTTTCGTCATTGTGTTTAGTGATGACATTCTGGTGTACTCCCGGAGCCAAGAGTATCATGAGCAGCACCTGAGGACTGTGCTTCAATCTTTGAGAGAAAAGAAGTTATATGCAAATTTTTTGAAGTGTGAATTCTTGCTAGATTCAGTGGCATTCTTGGGTCATATAGTTTCGTATGAAGGAATTAAGGTAGATCCGAAGAAGATTGAGGCAGTGCAGAGTTGGTCCAGACCATCCTCAGCTACAGAGATCCGAAGTTTTCTTAGCTTAGCAGGGTATTATCACCGATTTATAGAGGGTTTCTCTTCTATTGCTGCACATATGACCAAATTGATCCAGAAGGGCGCTCTGTTCAGGTGGACCGAGGAATGTAAGGAGAGCTTTCAAAAGCTCAAGACATCTTTGACTACAGCCCCAGTATTGGTGTTGCCTACAGGTTCAAGGTCTTATACTGTGTATTGTGATGTGTCATGTATTTATCTTGGCGTAGTGTTGATGCAAAATGATAGGGTGATTGCCTATGTGTCTAGACATTTAAAGTTACATGAGAAGAATTATTCGGTCCACGATCTTGAATTAGCAGCTATTGTTCATGCCTTGGAGATCTGGAGGCACAACTTGTATGGTGTCCTTTGTGAGATCTACACCGATCACCGAAGTTTGCAGCATCTGTTTAAACAGAAGGATCTTAACTTGCGGCAGAGGAGGTGATTGGAGTTGCTTAAGGATTATGATTCCACCATTCTCTATCACCCCAGCAAGGCCAATGTAGTGGTCGATGCCTTGAGTAGTAAGGCAGAGAGTTTGGGCAGCTTAGCATATCTACCGGTAGTAGAAAGGCCTTTAGCCTTGGATGTTCAGCCTTAGACAACCAGTTTGTTAGATTGGATATTTTTGAGCCGATCCGAGCCGAGTTTTGGCTTGTGTAGTTTCTCAGTCTTCTCTTTATGATCGTATCAGACCGTCAGTATGATGACCCACATCTGCTAGTCCTTAAGGATACGGTTCAACACGGTGATGCCAAGGAAGTCACTATTGAAGATGACAGTGTATTACAGATGCAGGGAAGGCTATGTGTGCCCAATGTAGATGGTTTGCGTGAGTTGATTCTCCAAGAGGCTCACAGTTTGCGGTACTCCATTCATCTAGGTGCCGCAAAGATGTATCAGGACTTGATACAACACTATTGGTGGAGGCGGATGAAGGAAGACATAGTGGAATATGTAGTTCGGTGCCTAAATTGTCAGCAGGTGAAGTATGAGGATCAGCGACCGGGTGGATTGCTTTCAAAGTTAGAGATTCCAGAATGGAAATAGGAGCAGATCACTATGGATTTTGTTGTTGGGCTCCCACGGACTCAGAGGAAGTTCGATGCAGTTTGGATGATTGTGGATAGATTGACTAAGTCATCTCTTTTAATCCTGGGGTTACTACTTACTCTTCGGAGCAGCTCACTCGGGTTTATATTCGCGAGATTGTCAGGCTTAAAGGTATACCGGTATCTATCATCTATGACCGGGGTACACAATTTACATCACGGTTCTGGAGAGCCGTACAATGTGAGTTAGGTACTCGGGTGGAGTTGAGTACATCATTTCACCCTCAGAAGAATGGACAGTCCGAGCGCACTATTCAAATAGTGGAGGATATGCTTCATGCATATGTGATAGATTTTGGGGGTGCTTGGGATTAGTTCTTTCCACTTGCGGAGTTTGCTTACAACAACACCTACCAGTCGAGCATTCAGATGGCTCCGTATGAGGCCTTATATGGGAGGTGGTGTCGGTCTCTAGTGGGTTGGTTTGAGTCGGGCTAGACAGAAGAGTTATGCGGATCGGAAGGTTCGTGATGTTTCATTCATGGTTGGTGAGCGGGTCTTGCTTCGGGTTTCACCTATGAAGGGTGTTATGATGTTCGGAAAGAATGGCAAGTTGAGCTCTAGGTATATCAGACCTTTTAAGAATCTTGAGAGACTTGGAGAGGTGGCTTACAGACTTGCACTACCACCTAGTCTCACTGAAGTTCATCCAGTGTTCCATGTTTTCATGCTCCGGAAGTATAACAGTGATCCTTCTCATGTGTTAGACTTCAGCTCGGTCCATTTGGACAAGGATCTATCTTATGTTGAGGATCCAGTGACCATTTTGGACAGACAGGTTAGAAAGTTGAGATCGAAAAGCATTGCTTCAGTAAAAGTACAATGGAGGGGTCATCCAGTCTAGGAGGCGACTTGGGAGACCGAGCATGATATGTGCAGTTGTTATCCTCATCTTCTCACCACTCCAGGTATAATTCTAAACCCGTTCGAGGATGAATGTTTGTTTAAGATGGGGAGGATGAAATGACCCAGCCAGTCGTTTTGAGAGTTGTAGCCCTGTCCCTCCATTTACTGCTCATTTTGCACTTTATAGCTGTTATGTAACTTGCCGGGGTAGTCGGTTCAGGTCCGGAGAGATTTCGGAATGAATTGAGACACTTAGTTTCAAGGTCGAAAGCTTAAGTTGAAAAGGTTGACCGGATGTTGACTTATGTGTAAATGACCCCTGAAAAGAGTTTTGATTATTCCAATAGCTCTGTATGGTTATTTTGGACTTTGGAGCGTGCCCGAAAAATTATTTGGAAGTCCGTAGTTAAATTAGTCTTGAAATGGCTAAAATAAAAATTAAGTTTGGAAGTTTGACCGGGGAGTTGACTTTTTGATATTGGGGTTGGAATACGATTCTGTAAATTTGAATAGGTTCGTTATGCCATTTTTGACTTGTGTGCAAAATTTGAGGTCAATCGGACTTGATTTGATTGGTTTCTGCATTGAATGTAGAAGTTGGAATTTCTTAGTTTCATTAGGCTTAAATTGAGGTATGATTTGTGATTTTAGCATTGTTTGATATGATTTGAGGCTTTGACTAAGTTAGTATGATGTTTTAGGACTTGTTGGTGTATTTGGTTAACGTACTGGGGGCCTCGGGTGAGTTTCGGAGGGTTAACAGATCAATTTTTGGACTTGGAATGCTGCTGGAATTTTTCTGATGTCTGCACATGGTTTCCTTCTTCGCGTTCGCTAGAAGGGTCTCGTGTTCGCGAAGAGGAACTGGAGGCAGGCGAGGTTGTTCATCGCGTTCGCGATATGGGGCTCGTGTTCGCGTAAGGCAAGGATGTGAGGCTAGGCATTCGCGAAAGGGAAAATGGCTAGTAAGGATTTTTGTCTTCGCGTTCGCGAAGTGAAGGCCGTATTTGCGAACGTTCACCTGGTAAAGCATGTCATTCATGACTAAAGTCTTGCATTTGAGAAGGGCAATTTTTGGGCAGCACAATTTTGTGCTTCGCGAACGCGAGAGAACTGTCGCATTCGCGAAGAAGAAAAGTCTGGAGAGAATGTTTAAGTTCTGAAAATGGATCTTACCGATTTGGAGCTCGGGGAGAGGCTATTTACGAGAGATTTTCAAGGAAAATATCGGGTTAGTGTTCTTAACTCAATTTTCGTTAAAGTACCCGAATCTATGGTAGTTTTTCACATTTAATTAGTGAATTAAGTTGGAAAATTTTGGAAACTCTCTTGGTTATATTTGAAGATTTGAGGGTCGAGTTGATGTCGGAATTTAGTAAAACTTTTATGGTTGGACTCGTGGTCGAATGAGCGTGCATATTTTGTAACTTTTGTCGAGTTTCGAGATGTGGGCCCCACAGGTAATTTTTGAGTTAAATTTCAGATTTTTTTAAAAAATTTATATTTTCATATGGAATAAATTTCAATAATTTGTTTTGATTAAATCGAATTAATTGTGACTAGATACGAGACTTTTGGAGGCTAATTCACGAGGTAAAGACACAGCAGAGTAAAGAATTACACAAGTCGAGGTAAGTGACTTGTCTAACCTTGTGTGGGAAAATTTTCCTTAGGATTGGTATTGAGATAAGGGTGGCTTGATACGCATGACTAGTGAGAAACTACTAGAAGTCATGCGGTGTGATAAGGGTGGCTAAAATGCGAGATGCTATTTCGGAAAAAAAATATTTTCTTTAAAATTAAATGTGAAGGCTCCCGCGGTGATATAAGGAAATGAGATATTGTAAATTTATTTATGATTTAGGACTACGAGGCTGTACCTCGGGAGTACCCTTGTTGATATTTCTTTATTGCTGCATTTGCCTTTGGTTATTTTTGTGTTTTCCTTAAAGTTGTAAATTTTTGTTTTCCTTCCGCGAGGTATTATTTGCCCTTATTTTGTGTAGTTAAATTGTGACATACTACTTACTTGATTCATTCCTATTGTCATTTTTATTATTATATTGTTAAACTTTTTATTATTTTGTTAAACTTTTCACCCTGACTTTTATTATTCCATTAGGGCCTGACCTAACCTCGTCACTACTCTATCGATGTTAGGTTTGGCACTTACTGGGTACCGCTGTGGTGTACTCATACTACGCTTCTGCACATATTTTTGTGCAGATCCAGGTACTTCCTATCAGACCACGCATTAGTGAACTAGCCGTACGCGGAGACTTCAAGGTATATCTGTCAGCGTCCGCAGACCTCAGAGTCTCCTTCTATCCTTATTATGTTATTTTTCTTATTCTCATTAGACTCTGATGTATAGAGACACTTAGAATAAATTCTTAGAAGCGAGTGACTTATTTCTACCGAGTTTTGGGAGTTGTAACTATTTGAATCGTTGTTTGATTTATTTTATATGTTGAGATTTGAGTTTCAGTTTTGCATTTTGCATAATTAATAGGCTTACCTGGTGTTAGAGACTAGGTGCCATCACGACATCCTACAGAGAAAAATTGGGGTCGTGACATTTTCACATCAAAAGCGGTGTGAACTCCCACAGCTCATACAAGAAATAATACGTAAACACACTCAAAACATGCATTTGTCATCCTTTATCAAGTGCTATAATCATTTCAACTCTTGAGGGCTTAAAGCATAAAGCTCTAGAATCCGTTGATTTTGTTAATTCTTCTGTGATCCTTGAAATAGAATCTTGGTTGATGTATAACTTCTTGGCATCTAGTATAGAGTCCATACGATTTTCCAGGGGGACACGAGGCAAGAGAATTTACGATACATCTCTTGGTGGGAAAATCTTAGCCATATTAAAGCTCAAAAAGTGGATTTTCTCTATAGGATTCCCCAATTTGCACACGTTTGACCGCTCGTGAACGAATGTGAAAGTTGTGAAATCATCCATCGCGGTATGTGCAGGGCTCATAGAAAGAGCCATGCTACCGCAATTGAATTTTGTGACTTGCACAATGCTAATTGGTGTTATGAACAAATTACTTTCATCAGCATCCCAAGTATCTTGAGGCCAACAAGATAAGGCATGATTGACATCTTTTTGTGCTTTCTCAAGAAAGCCATTGAGCTTACAATTTACCTTGGCGTTAACAAATTTAACCCCTTGATCGGCGCAGTGAATCGAGGAGTTATCCTCAGTAAATCTATCAGCAACTAGGTAAATATGGGTTAAAGTTTTAGATAAAGATTGCTCGAGCTGATCTTCAGCTGTACTATTATTGTTGGTGTTGTTGTTGCAAGGAGGATAGAAAAGAACAAGAGGTAAATGTGCCTCATCAGCTATTTGATCAAAGAATGATAGGTTGTAATTTTGAAGGTAATTTGGAGTTGGTGAAGATGGTTTTATCAACTTTGTTGTCAAGATTTTAACTTCCATGGTTTCCTTTTGGAAAATCATGGTATATAAATATGGTGATAATGGAAAAAGGGAAAACAAATTAAAGAACTGAAGAAGTTAGAGGTTCTTGAAGAATATGTCATCAACATCTCACGCCTTTCCCTTTATATAGGGAAAGTTATGGGTTCTGCCAACCCTAGCAGAGCCACGAATTTACGGAAGGGGATTTAAAAATAATTCATGTTATATTTGTGATTTGAACTCATGATTTGAAGCAATTGTTAACACCCTTACCTAATTAATTAAAAAATTTCTTATGTCAAGAAAATTTAACTGTTTATATATAGAGTTTAAATTATATAAATCATTGGTATAAGGAATTTTACTGTTGTTTGTTATAGCATGTAACTTGTCTTAATTATTTATTACAAATCCCCCTTTTTTAAAAAAAACAAAAAGAGGCTCATTTGCAGAAATCCTTTGAGAAACCTCATTGTGTAAAAAGGAAAACTTTATAAAGTCAACCCTCTCTATAACAATCCCGTTTGTTCCGATAGTTTTTAGCTTTTATAGTGAATGACTATTATACACTTAAACAACATTTGACGTCTAAATATTTTTGGCTATTATAGATAAAATTTATCCAAAAATTAATTATTTTTCCTTTTTTATTGTTATATACAAAAGATAAAAAAATTATTCAAATTTAAAATATCAAAAGATATGCATATTTCACTAGTTAAATATTTGAAGAAAGCTAATACATTATTAATAAATTCATAACTAAATGTATAAAGATTTAAACTCCAAGGCAGACATTTTAAAGTTACCAAAAAAAAAAATTCTTTCAAGATTGATGGGCGAACTTTGTAATTGTAGCTTGTTTTGTAGATTTATTCTCTTACTAGTGATATAACGCTTGAATTGGCGAAGATTCGTATCCAAATTTTCAGCAAAAAAGTATCCAATAACTTTCCTTTGAAGACAATCTAAGAGATTAATATTTAAATTTTGTATCTAAATATATTTTGGAATTTGTTCCATGAAAAAGATAATATGTGCAAATCTTCAAACCGTTTATCTTATGCAATATAGAAACTTTGTTTAATGGAAATGGTTGTGTGCATATTTTTAAAACTATTATTTGTAATCTTAATGATTCTATATGGCTATTATAGAGGGGTAATTTTACAAAAAATGTTCTGCTATAAATATGGTCGTTGCTATTATAGAGAGGTAATATATAACTTAAAAAATCGGTTCTGAGGAAAATTTGACTTATATAGTGAATGACTGTTATATAAAGATGTTGTTATAGAGAGGTCAGTACTCATTTTTACTCTATTTGCACAATATTTCAATTTTTCACTGAAGTAAATTCAATTGAATGCCCTTGCCTTACTTTAGCTCCCCCACCTACCCAGTGTTTAATATTATATTGATAGGGTGACCTATAAACATGTTTATCACAACAAAAAGTAGCAGTTCCATGTTTGGTAAGGAAAGTAGTTCAAAATAAGCCTTTTAACTAAGTAAAAATTGCAAATGATATAAATAAACTTCTGCAATAGTGCATTAGCAGTTCCATGTTTGGTAATGTTATGGAAATTTCCCATCTTTTGAAGATTTTTCAGAATTTTCCGAATATAAATAGGACCTGAAACTTCTGATATAAAAATTGTCTTCAATTTTTCTACAATTCTCTCTTTTTCTTAATTCCATAATATTTTTACCACATCAAAAATGGGTAGCCTTTGTGTTAATTTGAGTGACCAAATTCAAGTTGAAATCATTTCCAAGAAGCTTATAAAACCATCCTCTCCAACTCCTAATCACCTTCAAAATTTTAAGTTATCTTTCTTTGACCAAATAGCTGAGAAAACACATATGCCTCTTGTTCTTTTTTATCCACATAACCCCATCAACTCTTCCTACACCCATAATCATATGGTACAACAACTCGAAGAATCAGGATTATGACTCACGTTTATCCAGCTGCTGGTAGATTTTCTGAAAGTAAACGTTCAATCAATTGTCAAGATCAAGGTATAACATTCATAAAAGCCAACGTCAATTGTCAAATGGATGATTTTCTCCAACAAACACTGTACTAATTTCGACCTTCCATTGCATTTTTGGCCACAAGGAATTAAGAACGTCGACTAATTTGTTTACCACACCACTCATGGTTGTGCAAATTACAATTTTTCAATGTGGTGGATTCGCGTTATCTATGAGCACTGCACACCTTGCTATCGATGGATGGACGAGTTTTACGTTCATTTACGAGTAGTCAAAAGTGTGTAAATTGGGAATTCCAGCATCAATTTCATGAGCTTTAATTTGGTTAACATTTTTGGACCAAGAGACATATCCAAGATTTTTAAGCCTTCTGCTATTTTCCCTGGAAAGCGTCTAGACACTAAATTGGTTTCCAAAAAGTTTGCTATAGATGAAGTCTCTTTATTAAAAATCAGAGGCAAATTAACAAATTGTAACAATTCAGGTGTTTTAAGTTTTAAACATTCACGAGTTGAGATGATCACAGCAATTTTATGGAGGGCTCTGCTTCGCGCTTCACAGGCAATATCAGGGAAATGGAAGCCATCATTAATGTCATTTCCATTGAATTTACGCGGTAAGCTTAAATATCCTGAAGCATATAACCCTTTTGGGAATTTCATAATTGAAATTCCAATAACATTTGAACCAAAAGTGACTGATATGGCGTTGCAAGACTTTATAATATTGATTAGAGAGAAAGTGCAGAAAATTATTAATTATTGTGACGTAGCTTCAGCTGACGATGTTGTTGACATGGTGGCTAATTTATATAACGAAAGTTATGGAGGACGAGAATGGGGAGCTAACGATGATTTTGAGGAATTTACGTGCTCGAGTTTGTGCAGATTTCATATGCAAGAAGCTGATTTTGGATGGGGGAATCCAAGTTTAATGCATTTTGGATCAAGACATAATCAAGTGTTTTGGTTGTATTCTACACAATGTGGCACAAGTATTGCTGTGCAAATGGATTTGAAGGAAAATTACATGGACTTCATTGAACGTGACCAAGATTTCCTTGCTTTTACCAAGATTTAGGTTTTTGTTAAAGCTTCTATAAGTGATTTGTTGATCCAGGACGACGTGAATTTGGTTCTTAATAAAAAAAATATTATTTTCGTCAATTATTTTGTGGGTTACGGTTGAGGGTTAGTAGGCAGTAGAGCAATTTATCCTTCCGTGGGAAAACTTGGTTAGAGTTTAGAGCACCTTATTTGCTCAACCCTGTGCTTGTCAGTGTCATTATTATTATCCTATTACTGTTTTATTCTTCAAATTTATTATTGTTATTTCTACTTTTATTTGGGTATCTTTACTACTTTTTCTACTTTTTCTTTTCTTTTTACAGTATTTTCACCACAACATTTTACTCGTTTTTTTTTTCTTTTTTAAACTGTTTTTTTAAAACGCTTTTCTTGAGGGATGGTCTATTGAAAACAATTATGTTGTGAAATCTTTTTATTATTGTTCGGCCAAAGAGGTATTGAGATGAAAAAAGAAGTTTATAAAATTAAAATAAGTTTTAGGAGGTTATGAGTATTCCAATTCTTATTCCAAAATTCAAATCCTATATCACGTACAAAGATTAAGATCTCCTGACCAGCTTACAAAGAGACCATAGCAGTAGTATACAATTTTGGACCTAAAAACCCTTAGTCTACTAAGAACAAGCTATTGTACTTTTGTCCTTTGCACACAAAATAAATAGATAGTACAAAAGGTTTCAATCAAAAAAGCCCCAATTTTATTTTTATTTTTTGTTTTTAGGAATTGATATTCAAAATTCAATGCCCCAAACTCTTATAAGAACCTAAAACTTAAAGAAAGCCTTGATATCGCTGTCACATTCAAATAAGTGCATGTTATTTTCCTTCAAATCCACCTGCACACAATTCCCATTGCCACATTCTGCATCATACAACCAACAATACTGATTATGCCTTGAACCAAAATGCATTAAACATGGTTTTCCCCAACCAAAATCAGCTTCTTGTATAGAAAACCTACACAAACTTGAACTTGTGAACATGTCAACTTCATTATTTCCTCCCCATTCTTGCGCTACGAAACTTGTCACGACCCAAATCTCCCTCCGTAGGATGTTGTGATGGCACCTAGTATTAGAGACACGGTAAGCCTAACATTTACTGAAATAATAATAATATTAATTAACGACTGACAAATGCGAAGTAGAATTCTCTATACAATACTTACAATCCCAAAACCGGTAGTACAAGTCATAAGCTCTACTGAGTTATTAGAAAGCCTACAAATACAGTTGTTTTGAAGTAGAGATAAAACAGTGCAAGTACAATATTAGAAGGTGACTCTGAAGCCTGCTAACGCACCAACAGGTTTACCTTAAGTCTCCACAGCAAGATCCGTACAGTTAGCTAACGGTCAACTAACTCCAAATTTACCTGGCTCTGCACAAAAATATATAGAAGTGTAGTATCAGTACACCACAGTCGATACCTAGTAAGTATCAAGACTAACCTCGGTGGAGTAGTGACGAGGTACAGACACTCACTAGTCTAATAACCTATGCAATATAGTATACAAAAATAATAGAAAATAATAGCAGTGATAACAACAATAATCAACTAGTGATGTAAACAGCAAGACAGCAAGAACACCATAAATATTGCCCAAATGAACAATGATCACAATCACAACCAATTAATCAAGTCCTTCAAAATATACACCTTTCATCTACTAGTTTTTTGAATAAAACTCTTTGGAAGAAAATCCTTTCAATTAAATATCTTATATCATATTCAAAAATACGGGTCTCAGCCTCCCTTTCATATTCTCACGGCATATCGTGCCCATATCTCTATCACAACCGCACGGACAACTCCCGTGCCAAATATATCAATACATAAAATGTGCACGATCAATTTATTTTCAATAACGTAAGCTTACAATTTTTAAACCAAGTAAGAATTTAACAAATAAGTGAGTTTATTTTAGAGATATGGAGGTGTTATTTTTTTTTTCTTTTTTTTTCCAGTTATTCTTTTTTTTTCACTCTCCTTAATTTGGTATTTTAGGCTAGTACCTTTTTTTGTTTGTACAAAAGTGCACCTTGTCGGTCTTTATATGGTTCCACCCAAAAGCTACCCAATCTGTTTCTTTACGCTTCTAGCTACTTAAGTGCTTTCGGAGGTAAAGGTTTAACAAGATTTGATTAACAACAAAGGAGATTCGGCTTGTAATGTGGTTGCCAAAGAACAGGTCTACAGGCTCAAAAGGGGTGACTATGGATAGTATTAGCATTGGTAGACAAATAAGCTATATGGTGTAACGACCCGCCCGGTCGTTTCGAGTATTACAACCGCGTCTCCCCATTTACTGCTCAAATTATGCTTTACGGTTGTTATTTAACTAGTTGGGGGTAATTGGTTCGGGTCCGATGAGGTTTTGGAATGATTTGGAATTTAGCACTTAAGTTGAAAAGGTTCACCGGATGTTGACTGATATGTAACGACCCTGGAAAAGTTTTGCTAAGGAAATTTAGGTTTCGTGGTGCCGAATTAGGCTTACATGTTTGAGAATTTTATGCGGCTCGGACCTTTTGGATTGAACAATGCGCGAGGGAGTTAAAGAAAAATTTTTGGAAGAAAGATGCAATTCTGCGGTCCACTTTGTGGCTGCAGAATTACTCTGCAGGCCACATAGTGGGCAGAAGCTCGACATGTGTAAGTGCAAATTTGTGGTCGATTATTTGACCGCAGAACTATTTTGCGGTGCATTATGTGACCACAGAATAGGTCTGCGGGACGCATAGTGACCGCACACCCGGGCAGAAAATACCCAGTTCTGTGGAGCCATTTCGCGGACCGCATGTGCATTATGCGGTCGCATATGCAACCGCAGAGTATGTTTCAGAGCTTCATTTCTCTTGTTTTATAAACCCAACCCCGTTCTTATAAAACACTATTAGGGGTCATTTTGAAGGGTTTCATTTGATATTTTTGAGAGAGTTGAGAGCATCTTAGAGAGAGAAAGTGAAGACCTAGTCATTTGTTTATCAATTCTTGTTCAAGGTTTGAAAATTTCATAACGATCTTGCTAGGGCTTCAAAGAAGTAAGAATTTCTAACCATAGTCTTCAATTTTGAGTTTGGATAAAGATGGGTGATTGAGAGTACGATTCTTGGGTGTGAGAGTATTATATATACATGCACGTACCAATAAGGTTTGTGGAAAGATTGTTCGGTTCAAATAAGTAAAGATTGGGTTGAAAATGGTAGAAATCTTCAAACACTTTAATTGAAGAATTAAAGGTCGAGTTGATATCGGGATTTGGTGAAACTTGTATGGTTGGACTCGTGGTTCGATGGGCGTTCATAGTTTGTAATTTTTGTCGGGTTCCGAGACATGCGATTTTTGAGTGCAATTTCGGATTTTGATGGAAAATTAGTATTTTCATATGAAATTAATTCCTATAATTTGTTTTGACCAAATTGAATCATTTGTGGCTAGATTTGAGGCGTTTGGAGGCCGATTTGCGAGGCAAAGGCATTGCAGAATAAAGAATTAGACGGTTTGAGGTAAGTAACAGTCCTAAATTTGGTCCTGAGGGTATGAAACCCCAAATTATGTGTTATGTGATTGGTTTTGAGATGACGCACATGCTAGGTGATAGGCGTGTGGGCGTGCACCGTACGAATTGTGACTTGGACAATTCCATGGAACTGTGTAGTTGAATAATCTGTTGATATCCGTACAATTTTCCACGTATTAGAGAAATTGAACTATAAATCATGATCAAGCCATGTGTTGACACTGTTGGGACACACAAAGGTCGTTTACATGTTGAATTATCTGTCAATATTAATGTTCTGTACTCAATCACGGTTTTACTTGCATATGACATCATAGTCTCTATTATTCATAATTGATGCATCATATCATTGCTGTTTGGGCTGCTTATCATGATTTTCAAGAGCCCGAGAGACTGGAGAGGTTGATGACTGAGTGAGGCCGAGGGCTTAATTGTGAGGATATTTATGGGATTGGGCTGCACGCCGCAACATATTTTATTGATTTATGCCATGATTGGCTTGATATAGCGCTTGGGTTGAAGGAGCACCTCCGGAGTCTGTGCATACCCACTAGTGAGCGCAAATACCTACTGAGTGCGAGTGCCGAGTGCTGAGTGATTGAGAGGAAAGAGTGATTGTGAGGTTGGAGTTAATGGGAGCACTGAGTGATTGTTTCTCTGAGAGGATGTATTGATGTCATTATTGCTGCATTCAATTTAGAAATTACCGTGGAGCTTTAAATGTTGAACTTGAAAGCATGCCTACCTTTTTATGTTGGAAAGTATTGTATTTGGACTTAGTTGTGAAGCTTGTCATTATCTTCAGTTATTTATTTAGTATTGTTACTTACTGAGTTGGTTGTACTCATACTACACCCTGCACTTCGTGTGCAGATCTAGGTGTGCCCGGACACAGTGAGTGTTGATTCCTTCGCACAGTTGATTTTTCGGAGATTCTAACGTAGCTTCTGTGTTTCGCAGACCTTGTCTCTCCTTCCCTATCTTTTGTTTGTTGTATTTGATCTCAGACTATTATATACCGTGTTTTCCAAAGTAGTGATGTATAGATGTTTATGTACTAGTGACACCGGGTTTTGAGAGTGTATTTATTTATATTATTTGTGGGATTTTCTTTTAAACTTAATTATTATGTTTTCAGTTTAAAAGAAATTGTGGGTTATTGGTGTTGTCGGCTTGCCTAGTATTGAGATAGGCGCCATCACGATAGGCATGATTTTTGGGTCGTAACAAGTTGGTATCAGGGCCTAGGTTATATAGGTCTCACGAGTCATGAGCAGATTTAGTAGAGTCTTACGGATCGGTACGGAGAAGTTTGAACTTATCTTCGAGAGGCTGTCGAACCCTTAGGAAAATTTCACTTTCTTGTATTCGGTCGTGCGAACTTGTTGATTTCGGAAACTAAAATTCTATTATTCTATTCTCTCACAGATGGTAAGAACACGTACTACCAAATCGGACGGTCAGCCACCTGTGCCACCGGTTAGGCCCGCGATAGGCCGGGGCCGTGGTAGAGGCCGGGGCCGAGGTAGAGGTCGGGGTTTCGCTCGTACAGCAGTTGGAGCAGCACCTGTAGCACCACCAGTTGCTCCAGCTTAGGAGCAGATTCCAGATGTAGTTGAGCCGGCGGGACCAACTCAGGCACCAGTTGTGCCCATTGAGATTCCAGGTCTACAGGAGGTTTTGGTTAAGATATTGACCATTTTCACAGACCTTGCTCGGGTGGTTTCTTGTCAGGCCGGGGGAGGTACTTATACCCTTGTTGTCCGTACTCCAAAACATGTAGTGCAGGGACTTTAGATTCCTAGGGCACTACCAGCCCAGCCGGTTGCAGCTGCTCAAGCCCCGATAGTTCCTGTTATGGATGATGATGAGCAGAGGAGACTTGAGAGATTTGGGAGGCTTCGACCTCCATCATTTAGTAGTGTTGAGTCATAAGATGCTTAGGGTTTTCTGGATAAGTGCCAGCGGATGCTTCAAACAACGTGTATTCTGGAGACCAGTGTGGTCTCGTTCACTACTTTTTAGTTTTCTGGGGCTGCCTTTAGATGGTAGGAGGCTTATGAGAGGCATAGGCCGGTCGGCGCATCACCACTTACGTTGTAGTAGTTCTTTGTTCTCTTTTTATAGAAGTTCATGCCCCAGTCTCGCAGAGAGGAGATGCGTAGACAGTTTGAGCAGTTACATCAGGATGGCATGTTTGTGACGCAGTATGAGATGAGATTTTCTGAGTTGGTTCGTCACGCAATTTGGTTGGTTCCCACTGATAGGGAAAGGATTAGAAGGTTCATTGATGGCCTCACATATCAGCTGCAGTTACTTATGACTAGGGAGAGGGTATCTGGTGCTACTTTTGACGAGGTGGTTGACATTGCTCGGCAGATAGAGATGGTCCGTAGCCAGGAGCGTGGAGAGAAGGAGGCCAAGAGGCCTCGTGGACCGGGTGGTTTCAGTAGTGTTCCTTTAGGGGGCAGTTTTACCACGACAGGGTTCGTCCTTACAGGCACACTCAGACAGGTCGTCCAGTTCACCTTGGTGCATCATCCAGCCATAGTTCATACAGTTCTCATAAGGGTCAGTCATCTCTCAGCGCCCTTCTAGCCCAGAGTTCGTCCTGTGTCCCTTCAGTTCAGGGTTCATTTGCATCGGGTGCTTCTAGCGGTTATTTTGGTTCTCGAAGCCCGATTCAGTCCTCACCACCACCAGTACCGGGGAATTGCATTGAGTGCGGGGAGTTTGGGCATATGTGGAGGTAGTGCCCTCGTCTCCCGGGAGGTCCAGTGCAGCAGAGGAGTCATACTACGACTTTAGAACCAGTTACTTTGCCACCCGCCCAGCCAGCTCGGGGTAGGGCTCAGTCAGCTAGGGGTCGCCCAAGAAGGGGGGCCGATCAGGTGGCGGTTAGGCCAGATGTTGTTGCTTCAGATGCAGTGATCACAGTTATTGTCTTATTGTGCCACAAGTAAGATTTTATATTATTTGACCCTGGTTTCACTTATTCGTATGTATCATCGTACTTTTCTCATTATCTGGATATGTCCCGTGAGTTCTTAGTTTCACCTGTTCGTGTATCTATGCTGGTGGGAGATACTATTATTATGGACCGTGTGTATCGGTCATGTGTGGTAACAATTGGGGGTCTTGAGACTAGAGTTGATCTCTTATTGCTTAGTATGGTTGATTTCGATGTAATCTTGGGTATGGATTGGTTGTCTCCATGTCATACTATTATGTACTATCACACATAAACTGTGACATTGGCGATGCCGGGGTTGCCGAAGGTTGAATGGAGAGATTATCTAAACTATGTTCCCAGCAGGTTAATCTCTTATTTGAAGGCCCAACGTATAGTTGGAAGGGGTGTTTGTCCTATTTGGCCTTTGTGAGAGATGTTGATGCAGACATTCCTAACTGTTGATTCTGTACCGGTAGTGCGAGACTTTATAGATGTATTTCCTGCAGACCTGTCGGGTGTTCCACCCAACAGGGATATTGATTTCGGTATTGACTTGGTGCCGGGCACTCAACCCATTTCTATTCCTCCATATCATATGGCACCAGCTGAGCTAAAAGAATTAAAAGAGCAACTTCAAGAACTCCTTGATAAGGGGTTTATTAGGCCTAGTGTGTCACCTTGGAGTGCACCAATTCTGTTTGTAAAAAAGAAAGATGGTACTATGTGGATGTGCATTGACTACAGGCAGTTGAACAAAGTTACAATCAAGAATAAGTATCCTTTGCCGCGTATTGATGATTTATTTGACAAGCTTCAGGAAGCGAGGGTATTCTCAAAAATTGATTTGAGATCAGGGTATCACCAGTTGAAAATTCGGGATTCAGATATTCTAAAGGCGACGTTTAGGACCCGTTACGGTCACTATGAATTTCTCATGATGTCTTTTGGTCTGACCAACGCCCCAACAACATTTATACACTTGATGAATAGTGTATTCCAGCCATATCTTGATTCATTTATCATAGTATTTATTGATGATTTCCTTGTATACTCACGTAGCTAAGAGGAGCATGCACAACACTTGGGTATTGTATTACAAAGGCTGAGAGAGGAGAAACTTTATGCTAAATTCTCTAAGTGAGAGTTCTAGATTAGTTTGGTGGCATTCTTGGGGCACATAGTGCCTAGTGAAGGGATTAAGGTGGATCCGAAGAAAATAGAGGCAGTTCAAAGTTGGCCCATGCCATCTTCAGCTACTGAGATTCGAAGTTTTCTCGGCTTGGCCGGTTATTATCGTCGCTTTATGAAGGGTTTCTCGTCTATTGCATCGCCTTTGACTAAATTGACCTAGAAAGGTGCCCCATTCAGGTGGTCGGATGTATGTGAAGGGAGCTTTCAGAAGCTCAAGACAACTTTAACTACAACCCCAATATTGGTGTTGCCTACAGGTTCAGGGTTTTATACTGTGTATTGTGACGCATCGCGTATTGGTCTCAGCGCAGTGCTGATGCAAGACGGTAGGGTGATTGCCTATGCGTTCAAACAGTTAAAGGTACATGAGAAGAATTATCCGGTCCACGACCTTGAGTTAGCAACTATTGTTCATGCCTTAAAGATTTTGCGGCATTATTTGTACGGTGTCCATTATGAGGTTTATACCGATTATCGGAGTATGCAGCATCTGTTTAAATAGAAGGATCTGCATTTGCGGCAGTGGAGGTGGTTGGAGTTTCTTAAGGATTATATTATCACCATTCTCTATCATCCCGGAAAGGCCAATGTGTTGGCTGATGCCTTGAGTCGTAAGGCGGAGAGTTTGGGTAGCTTATCATACTTACCGGTAGTATAAAGGCCTTTAGCCTTGGATGTTCAGGCCTTGGCCAACCGGTTTGTCAGATCGGATATTTTCGACCCGATCCGAGTTTTGGCTTGTGCGGTTTCTCAGTCTTCTCTTTATGATCGTATTAGAGAGCGTTAGTATGATGACCCCCATCTACTTGTCCTTAATGACACGGTTCAGCACGGTAATGCCAAGGAAGTCACTATTAGGGATGACGGTGTATTACGAATGCAGGGTAGGCTATGTATGCCTAATGTAGATGGTTTGCGTGAGTTGATTCTCAGGAGGCTCACAATTCGCGGTACTCCATTCACCCAGGTGTCACGAAGATGTATTAGGACTTGATACTACTCTATTGGTGGAGGCGGATGAAGAAAGACATAGTGGAATATGTAGCTCGGTGCCTAAATTGTCAGCAGGTGAAGTATGAGGATCAACAACCAGGTGGATTGCTTCAGAAGTTAGAGATTCCAGAATGGAAATGGGAGCAGATCACTATGGATTTTGTTGTTAGGCTCCCACAGACTTAGAGGAAGTTCGATACAGTTTGGGTGATTGGGGATAGATTGACCAAGTCATCTCATTTAATTCCTGGGGTTACGGATGCAGGGCAGGCCATGTGTGCCTAATATAGATGGTTTGCGGTACTACATTTATCCAGGTGCCGCAAAGATGTATCAGGATTTGAGGTAGCACTATTGGTGGAGGAGAATGAAGAAAGATATGGTTGGGTTTGTAGTTCGATGTTTAAATTGTCAATAAGTGAAGTACGAGCATCAAGGACCGGGTGGATTACTTCAGAGACTTGAAATTCCGGAGTGGAAGTGGGAGTGTATTACCATGGACTTCATAGTTGGGCTCCCACGGACTGTGAGGAAGTTCGATGCTGTTTGGGTGATTGTAGATCGACTGGCCAAGTTCGCACATTTTATTCCAATCAGTACTACTTATTCTTCGGAGCGGCTGGTTGAGATTTATATCCGTGAGATTGTTCGCCTACACGGTGTGCTAGTGTCCATCATTTCAGATCGGGGCACACAATTCACATCACAGTTTTGGAGACATTATTGATATCGGGGTCAAAATTCGATTCCATAAATTGGAACAGATCCATTAGGTCATTTATTACTTGTGTACAAAATTTGAAGACATTCCGGATTGTTTTGATACGCTTCGGCGCAAATTATAGAATTTGGAAATTTCATAACTCATAATTCGATTTAAGGCATGATTCATTGTTTCGGCATTGTTTGATATAATTTGAAGCCTCGACTAAGTTTGTATCATGTTTTGGGACTTGTTGGTATGATTTGACGGGGTCCCGAGGGGCTTGGGTGTATTTTTGGATCATTGGTTGAGAGATTAGTAAAGTTAAAAAATTTGGGAGTTTGACCACGGTCAATATCGGGTAAAGACGACCTCTTTTCAGTGTTTTGAGTGTGCGAGCAGGTCTGTAGCATATTTTATGATTTAAATTCATATATGGTTTGTGTCCGGGAGGTTCCGGATGAGTTTCAGGGTGGTTTCGGATCATTTCAGAGAAGTTTGCTAGTTTCTGGTGAGGTACTGTTCATTCGCAATTGCGAACCATTTATCGCAATTGCGAAAACACTGTTCGTTCGCAATTGCGAACCATTTATCGCAATTGCGAAAACACTGTTCATTCGCAATTGCGAACCATTTATCTCAATTGCGAAAATAGTGTTCACTTGCAATTGCGAACAATTTGTCCGCAAATGCGAACCTGGGCAGAAACATAAGGAATGAAAATCTGTCATTTCTTCATTTTCGATTGAGATTTTTGAAGCTCGGTTTTTCGGCGATTTTGAGGATTTCTTCACGACTTCGACTGGGGCAAGTCTTCTATATCCAAAAGTGATTATATTTCATGAATCTATGGTTATATGCATCGTTTAATTCGAGTTTTAATGGAGCAAATTGGAATTTTTGTAAAACTTTTTCGAAAATAAAAATTTAAGATTTGGAGGACGATTTATTATTGAACTTCGATAAAATTGGTATGGTTGAACTCGTATCGGAATGGGTATTCGGATTCTGTGAATATTCTGCCGGGTTTCGAGAGGCGGGCCCCGCGTTGACTTTTGGTTGATTTTTTAGAACAAAATTTTAAGTCGACATTTTATTATCCGGAATTATTTTCGATGAATTTTAATGAAGTTATACAATTAATTTGGATAGATTTGAGCTATCTGGAGGTCAATTCAAGTAAGAAGGCGATTTTAGAATATCGGCATAACTTCAAAAAGGTAAGTATCTTACCTAACCTTGAGTGGGGGAATTACCCTTTAGGCATCGAGTCTTTTATGCCATTTGTGAAATGTGAAAAAATAAAATGTGTACGCGAGGTGACGAGTACGTACTCGGGCTTATATGTGCAAATCTTATTGGTTTAAAGTCTTAAGCATTTTATATAGTAAAATGGATAATTGTTGGTATTTATTAAATCCTCTATTTGCAGTGCCTCAATCCTTGTTGTCGAATTTATTTTTATATGATGATTTGGTGTGATTGCCACCTTGATTGTTATAAGAATACCGTGTTTTTGTTGAGTTCATATTTTCTTGAGATAATTTCATTATGGATTATTCATTTGCAAATAATTTATTTAATAATTTTAAAAGGAGGCAAAGTGTTAAATTTTGAAATATTATTCTGTTGAGTGGTTTACTCCCGGATATTTTTGTTAAGATTTTGTGCACATTATGGTCGAGCCATGGGTTCTTTATTGTGGAAAATAATGTGTTGTTGATTTCTGTGGCAAGTTGTAATATTTAAGCGCTGGTAGTGCAATTTATGAGATGTCGTGATAATGTTGGGAGGTTTGTTCGGGTGTTTGCACGAAGTTTATGCCATGCTATTGTTACTATTGATATATGCACATGCGGCGTGACAAGGCGGACTATATATATATATATATATATATATATATATATATATATATATATATATGGGTTTGCGCATGTGGCGAGACAAGGTGAAAATATTATTATGCGCATGCGGCGAGATAAGGCGGGCATTTACTTTATTATTGCGCACGTGGCGAGACAAGGTGGGCTATGTCGGGGATTGATTTGTGATGACGTGTGTTGGCCTGGGGGCATTGTTGTTGAAATTTTATTTTTCTTTTGGGACTAGGAGGCGGTACCTCGTTGATATTTCTCTATGGCTGCACTTGCCTTTGGTTATTTTATTTTTCTATAATACGTAAATTCTTGTATTCTCCGTGATGTATTATTTGACTTAATATTAAGTGTTTTGTATTTATTGTCGTATTATGTTGGCTTTGGCTTTTTCGTAGGAGACTCTGAGGATTTGTATTTCTGTTTTGTACTTGTTCTTAATGATTGAGTTGTTTTAAATAAAAGAATTACTATTATGTTTTAATTTAATCAGTTTTATATCCAAATCAGTAGCTTATCTTATGCTTTATTTTAACTGAAATGTCACTTTCCCCACTCAAACTATTTCAAAAAATAAACTCATTTCTTTGTTGAATATTTACTTGGTTTAAAAGTTGTAATCTTACTTTATTGAAAATAAATTGATCGTGCAGATTTTATGTATTGATATATTTGGAACGAGAGTTGTCCGTGTGTTTGTGATAGAGATATGGGCACGAGTTGCCGTGAGAATATGAAAGGGGGCTGAGACCCGTATTTTATGATTTTTACATAAGGATTATTTATTTGAAGAAATATATTTGTAGGGTATTTATTCGAAAGAATTATATGTGAATGATTTATATTTGAAGGACTTGTTTAATTGGTTGTACTTGTGTTTCTTATCGTCTGAGTAATAATTATGGTGTTCTTGCTGTCTTGCTGTTTATATCACTAGTTGGTTATTGTGGCTATCACTGCTATTTGTTCCCTATTATTTTGTATGCTATATTGCACAGGTTATTGGACAAGTGAGTGTCTTGACTGTATCTCGTCACTACTCCACCGAAGTTAGTCTTGATACTTACTAGGTACCGACTGTGGTGTACTCATACTATACTTCTACACATTGTTTTGCAGATCCAGGTAATGCGGAGTCAGTTGATCGATCGCTAGCAGTACGGATCTTGCTGTGGAGACTCAAGGTAAACATGTTGCTGCGTTCGCAGGCTTTAGAGTCAGCTTCTGATATTGTACTTGCACTGTTTTATCTCTATTTCAAAACAGATGTATTTATTGGCTTTCTAGTAACTCAGTAGAGCTCATGACTTGTACTACCGAGTTTTGGGATTGTAAGTATTATATAGAGATTCATATTTCGTATTTGTCAGTCGTTAATTAATATTGTTATTATTTCAGTAAATGTAACGACCCAACTTGTCATTTTAAGAATTAACGCCCCGTTCAGCTACTTAAGGTCTCGAGCAGCTTCGTAATATGTATTATGACCCGCGTGTGTGGTCGAGTTTAATTTTCGGAAGATTCAGAATTTAATTAGAAGAACAATTCTCATTTTGAAGCTTAAAATGAAAAGAGTTCACCAGAGTTTGACTTTTGAGTAAACGACTCCGGAATAGAATTTTGATGCTGTCAATAGCTTCGTATGGTGATTTCAGACATAGGCATGTGTCCAGATTTAGATTTGGAAGTCCATAGGACAATTTAACGCTTTTTGGCGAAAGTTGGAAAATGAAAGATTTTTAGAAAGTTTGACCGAGAGTTGACTTTATTGATATCGGGGTCGAAATTTGATTCCGGAAATTGGAGCAGATCCATTATGTCATTTATGACTTGTGTGAAAAATTTGAAGTCACTCCGGATTGATTTGATACGCTTCGGCGCAAATTATAGAATTTGGAAATTTCATAACTCATAATTCGATTCGAGGCGCGATTCATTGTTTCGGCATTGTTTGATGTGATTTGAAGCCTCAACTAAGTTTTTATCATGTTTTGGGACTTGTTGTTATGATTTGTCGGGGTCCCGAGGGGCTTGGTGTATTTTTGGATCATTGGATGAGAGACTAGTAATGTTAAGAAATTTGGGAGTTTGACCATGGTCAATATCGGGTCAAGACGACCTCTTTTCAATGTTTTGAGTGCGCGAGCAGGTCCGTAGCATATTTTATGATTGAAATTCATATATGGTTTATGTCCGGAATATTCCGGATGAGTTTCAGGGTGGTTTCGGATCATTTCAGAGAAGTTTACTGGTTTCTGGTGAGGTACTGTTCATTCGCAATTGCAAACCATTTATCGTAATTGCAAAAACACTGTTCATTCGCAATTGCAAAAACACTGTTCACTCATAATTGCGAACAATTTGTCCGCAAATCCGAACCTGGGCAGAAACTTAAGGATTGAAAATCTGTTATTTTATTTTCGATTGGGATTTTTGGAGATCGGTTTTTGGGCGATTTTGAGGATTTCTTCACGACTTCGACTGGGGTAAGTGTTCTATATCCGAAAGTAATTATATTTCATGAATCGATTATTATATTCATCATTTAATTCGAGTTTTAATGGAGGAAATTGGCATTTTTGTTAAACTTTTCAAAAAAGAAAATTAAGATTTGGAGGACGATTTGTTATTGGAATTCGATAAAATTGGTATAGTTGAACTTGTATCGGAATAGATTTTCGTATTCCGTGAAAATTCTGTCAAGTTTCGAGCGGCGGGGCCCCGCGTTGACTTTTGGTTGACTTTTCAGAATAAAATTTTAAGTCGACGGTTTATTATCCGAAATTAATTTCGATGAATTTTAATGAAGTTATACAATTAATTTGGATAGATTTGAGCTATCTGCAGGTCAATTCAAGCAAGAAGGCAATTTTGGAATATCGGCATAACTTCAAAAAGGTAAGTATCTTGCCTAACCTTGAGTGGGGGAATTACCCCTTAGGCATCGAGTCTTCAGTGCCATTTGTGAAATGTGAAAAATAAAAAAGAACCGTGTACGCGAGGTAACGAGTATGTACTGGGGCTTATATGTGAAAATCTTATTGGTTTAAAGTCTTAAGTATTTTATGTAGTAAAATGGATAATTGTTGGCATTTGTTAAATCCTCTATTTGCAGTGCCTCAATCCTTGTTGTCGAATTTGTTTTTATATGATGATTTGATGTGATTGCCACCTTGATTGTTATATGAATATCGTGTTTTTGTTGAGTTGATATTTTCTGGAGATAATTTCATTATGGATTTTTCATTTGCAAATAATTTATTTAATAATTTTAAAAGGAGGCAAAGTGTTACATTTTGAAATATTATTCTGTTGAGTGGTTCACTCCCAGATATTTTCGTTAAGATTTTGTGCACATTATGGTCGAGCAATGGGTTCTTTATTGTGGAAAATAATGTGATGTTGATTTCTGTGGCAAGTTGTAATATTTAAGCACTTGTGGTGCAATTAATGAGATGTCGTGATATTGTAGGGAGGTTTGTTCGGGTGTTTGCCTGAGGTTTATGTTCTGCTATTATTACTATTGATATATGCACATGCGGCGTGATAATGTGGGCTATATATATATTTGTGGGTTTGCGCATGTGGCGAGACAAGGTGGGAATATTATTATGCGTGTGCGACGAGATAAGGCGGACATTTACTTTATTATTGCGCACGTGGCGAGACAAGGTGGGCTATGTCGGGGATTGATTTGTGATGACGTGTGATGGCCTGGAAGCATTGTTGTTGAAATTTTATTCATGATTTGGGACTACGAGGCGGTACTTCGGGAGTACCCTTTTGTTGATATTTCTCTATGGCTGCACTTGCCTTTGGTTATTTTATTTTTCTATAATACGTAAATTCTTGTATTCTCCGTGATGTATTATTTGACTTAATATTAAGTGTTTTGTATTTATTGTAGTATTATGTTTGCTTTGGCTTTTTCGTACGAGACTCTGAAGATTTGTATTTCTGGTTTGTACTTGTTCTTAATGATTGAGTTGCTTTAAATAAAAGAATTACTATTATGTTTTAATTTAATAAGTTTTATATCCAAATTAGTAGCTTATCTTATGCTTTTTGTTAAACTGAAATGTCACTTTCCTTACTCAAACTATTTCAAAAATAAACTCATTTCTTTGTTGAATATTTACTTGGTTTAAAAATTGTAATCTTACTTTATTGAAAATAAATTGATCGTGCAGATTTTATGTATTGATATATTTGGCACGAGAGTTGTCCGTCTTCTTGTGATAGAAATATTGGCACGAGGTACCATGAGAATATGAAAGGGGGCTGAGACCCGTATTTTATGATTTTTACATAAGGATTATTTATTTGAAGAAATATATTCGTAGGGTATTTATTCGAAAGAATTATATGTGAAAGATTTATATTTGAAGGGCTTGTTTAATTGGTTGTTCTTGTGTTTCTTATCATCTGAGTAATAATTATGGTGTTCTTGCTGCCTTGCTGTTTATATCACTAGTTGGTTATTGTTGCTATCACTGCTATTTGTTCCCTATTATTTTGTATGCTATATTGCACAGGTTATTTGACTAGTGAGTGTCTTGACTGTACCTTGTCACTACTCTACCGAGGTTAGTATTGATACTTACTAGGTACCGACTGTGATATACTCATACTACACTTCTGCATATTTTTGTGCAGAGCTAGGTAATGTGGAGTCAGTTGATCGATCGCTAGCAGTACAGATCTTGCTGTGGAGTCTCAAAATAAACCTGTTACTGCGTTCGCAGGCTTCGGAGTCACCTTCTGATATTGTACTTGCACTGTTTTGTCTCTATTTGAAAGCAGTTGTATTTATAGGCTTTCTAGTAACTCAGTAGAGCTTATGACTTGTACTACCGAGTTTTGGGATTGTAAGTATTGTATAGAGATTCATATTTCGTATTTGTCAGTCGTTAATTAATATTGTTATTATTTCAGTAAATGTTAGGCTTACCTAGTCTCTTAAGACTAGGTGCCATCACGACATCATACAGAGGGAGATTTGGGTCGTGACAGGAGGATATGCTACGCGTTTGTGTCATTTATTTTAGGGGTTCTTGGGATCAATTTATGCCACTGGTAGAGTTTGCTTACAATAACATCTACCAATCGAGCATTTAGATGGCTCGGTATGAGGCTTTATATGAGAGACCCGTGTTGGTCTCCGGTGGGTTGGTTTGAGGCGGGTGAGGCTAGGCTATTGGGTACTTATTTAATTTAGGAGGCTTTGGAGAAGATTAAATTGATTCAGGAGCGACTTCGCACGGCGCAGTCTAGATAGAAGAGTTATGCCAATAGGAAGGTATGTGATGTTGCTTACATGGTTAGGGAGAAGGTTCTGCTCAAGATTTCGCCCATGAAGGGTGTGTTAAGGTTCGGGAAGAAGGGTAATATGATCCCTCGGTATACTGGGCTGTTCGAGGTACTTAAGAAGATTGGAGAGGTGGCTTATGACCTTGCCTTGCCACCTAATCTATCGGGTGTTCATCCAATGTTTCATGTATCTATTCTTCGGAAGTATGTCGGGGATCCGTCTCAAGTTTTGAATTTCAGCACAGTGCAGTTGGATGGTAATTTGACTTATGATATGGAGCCGGTGGCCATTTTAGACCGGCAGGTTCGAGAGCTAAGATCAAAGAACATAATTTCAGTTAAAGTGTAGTGGAGAGGCCAGCCAATCATAGAAGCTACTTGGGAGACTGAGTGGGAGATGCAGAGCAAATATCCATACCTGTTTGAGACTCTAGGTATAATTCTAAACCTGTTTGAGGACGAACATTTGTTTAAGAGGGGGAGAATGTAACAACCCGGCCTGTCGTTTCGAGTATTACAACATCGTCTCCCCATTTACTGCTCAAATTGTGCTGTACGGTTATTATTCGACTTGCCGGGGGTAATTGGTTCAGGTCTGGTGAGGTTTTGGAATGATTGGGAACACTTAGTTCCAAGGTTTAGAACTTAAGTTGAAAAGGTTGACTGGATGTTGACTTATGTGTAACGACCCTAGAAAAATTTTGCTAAGGAAATTAAGGTTTCATGGTGCCGAACTAGGCTTACGTATTTGAGAAATTTGCGGGCCGCAGGAGGAGCATTATGCGGGCCGCAGGAGCCCACGAGTTCCCAGTTCCGAGAAGCCATTTCGTGGGCCGCAGGAGCATTATGCGATCGCATATGCGACCGCAGAGTGTGTTTCGGAGCTTCATTTCTCTTGTTTTATAAACCCGGCCCCGTTCTTATAAAATACTATTAGGGGTCATTTTAAAGGGTTTCATCTAATATTTTAGAGAGAGGTGAGAGCATCTTAGAGAGAGAAAGTGAAGACCTAGCCATTTGTCCATCAATTCTTGTTCAAGGTTTGAAGATTTCACAAGGATCTTGCTAGGGCTTCAAAGAGGTAAGAATTTCTAACCCTAGTCTTCAATTTCGAGTTTGGGTAAAGATGGGTGATTGAGAGTATGATTCTTGAGTGTAAGAGTATTATTTATACATACACGTACCAATAAGGTTTGTAGAAAGATTGTTGAGTTCAAATGGGTAAAGGTTGGGCTGAAAATAGTAGAAATCTTCAAAGAATTTAATTGAAGATTTGAGGGTCGAGTTGATGTCGGAATTTGGTGAAATTTGTATGATTGGACTTGTGGTTGGATGGGCGTTCATAGTTTGTAATTTTTGTCGGGTTCCGAGATGTGGGCCCTACGGGCAACATTTGAGTGCAATTTCGTATTTTGTTTGAAAATTAGTATTTTCATATGGAATTGATTCCTATAATTTGTTTTGACTGAATCGAATCATTTGTGGCTAGATTCGAGGCATTTGGAGGCCGATTCGCGAGGCAAAGGCATTGCAGAATAAAGAATTAGACGGTTTGAGGTGACGCACATGCTAGGTGACAGGCGTGTGGGCATGCACCGTAGGTATTGTGACTTAGTCAATTTCATGGAATTGTGTAGTTGAATAATCTGTTGATATCCGTACATTTTTTCATGTACTAGAAAATTGAACTATAAATCATGATCAAACCATGTGTTGACACTGGTGGGACGCACAAAGGTCGTGTACATATTGAATCATCTGTTAAATTACTTTTTTGTACTCAGTCACGGTTTTGCTTGCATATTACATCCCAGTCTCTATTATTCATTATTGATGCATCATATCATTGATGTTTGGGCGGCTTATCATGATTTTCGAGAGCCCGGGAGACTGGAGAGGTTGATGACTGAGTGAGGCTGAGGGCCTAATTGTGAGGATATTTATGGGATCGGGTTTCATGCCGCATCATATTTTATTAATTTATGCAATGATTGGCTTAATATAGCGCTTGGGATGAAGGAGCCCCTCCGTAGTCTGTACACACCCCCAGTGAGCGCAGGTACCTACTGAGTACGAGTGGAGAGTGTTGAGTGATTGAGAGGAAAGAGTGACTGTGAGAAAAGAGTGATTGTGAGGTTGGAGTGAATGGGAGGACTGAGTGACTGTTGCTCTGAGAGAATGCATTGATTTCATTATTGCTGCATTCCAGCTGTCATATATCACTATTTTAGAAATTTCTGAAAGACATTTTTTTTGTTTTAGTCAAAATTGATATAAAATTACTGTGGAGTTTTAAATGTTGAACTTGAAAGCATGCCTACCTTTTTATGTTGGAAAGTACTGTATTTGGACTTATCGGTGAAACTCGTCACTATATTTAGTTCTTATTTAGTATTGTTACTTACTGAGTTGGTTGTACTCATACTACACCCTGTACTTCGTGTGCAGATCCAGGTGATCCCGAACACAGTGGGTGTTGATTCCTTCGCACAGTTGATTTTCTGGAGATTCCAAGGTAGCTGCCGTGTTTTGCAGACCTTGTCTCTCCTTCCCTATCGTTTGTTTACTGTATTTGGTCTCATACTATTATAGACCGTATTTTTCAGACTAGTGATGTATAGATGCTCATGTACTCAGTGACACCGGGTTTTGGGAGTGTATTTATTTCCAGTATTTGTGGGATTTTCTCTTAAACTTAATTATTATGTTTTCAGTATTTAAAAGAAATTATGGGTTATTGGTGTTGTCAGCTTGCCTAGTATTGACATAGACACCATCACGACAGGCGTGATTTTTGGTTCGTGACAAATGGTCAATCAATGAAAGCCTATATCACTTCCCAAACTTACAAGACTTAATCATTTCGTTTTGAGGAAAGTTCTAGGCTAGCAAGGATGTCATAGAAATACACCAATCTCACCTCACACAATGCACACGACTCACTAAGGACGGCTTGGACCTGACTCTCAAGTTAAAGCAACTAGTACAGTCATCATAAAATTGAAGTACATGAGAATTAATCATAAGAGTCAAAAGATGAGCCTCGGTGTCAAAAGAAAGCCACACATATTTTCAAGGCATGTAATTACAAAGATCATAAAGAAAGTACTTAGTTCATATGCTCCACCTCTAAGCCCCAATATAAAATATGTCAAAAAGCATAGATACTCAAGTTCTCCCTATTCCATTATCATTTCAAAATGAAAAAAAAAAATGAAAATCCTTTTTTTTCTTTGGACTTTAAACCCTCAAGAAAACTGTCTAGAAAGTTCATCGTCAGGAAAAGCCCAAAACGTTTTGAAAATTCTAGCTACAAGAAAACAATTACTACCCAGTTCAAAAGTCATCCCTTGGAAAAGAACCGTGGCCATAAGAAAAAACAAAAGGGATTATTTCTACCTAATTTTTTATTTTTTTATTTTTTTTCAACACACATAAAACAACACAACCAAAATAGCATAGGAATACCCAAACAGTCACTTCACCCCCACACTTAAAATTATGCATTGTCTCCAATGCACACCCATAAATATAAGAGAGTAAAAGAAACTCCCTGGTAGGCTACCCAGACTTCTCCCAGACTTAATTCTTTATGCGGCACCCCACACTTAGTTCTAACCATCTCACTTGCTTATGCTTTCTTCCAATGGCCTTGTTTCCCATTCTCCTAGAGAAATAAATTTAAAAAAACAACACTACAAGAATAATACAATAATAAAAAATAAAAATAAAAATAAAAATAAAAATAAAAGAAAGCAATAAAGATGGGTTCCCTCCCAGCAAGTGCTTGATTTAATGTCGCGGCACGACGCGAATCACTTTTTGCCTCCACCTCGAGCTTATGGATTGAACCCCAAGTTTTCCTTCAAGCTTATGATTATGCTCTTAGGGAGGTACTGTCACGACCCAAAAATCACACATGTCGTGATGGCGCTTATCTCAATACTAGGCAAGCCGACAACTTCAATAACCCACAATTTTATTTTAAATACTGAAAATATAATAATTAAGTTTAAGAGAAAATATCACAAATAGTGGATATAAATACACTCCCAAATCCCAATGTCACTGAGTACATGAGCATCTAAATGGTAACAAAGTCTAACTGATAAAAACATTGTTTGAAAATATAGAACAGTACAAAAATTGAAAGGAAGAGAGTCCAGGTCTGCAGATGTGAAGCAGCTACCTCAGAATCTCCGGAAAATCAGCTGTGTGAAGAAATCAACACCCACTGTGTCCGGGAACACTTGGATCTGCACACAAAATGCATGGTGTAGTATGAGTACAACCAATTCAGCAAGTAAAAAAACTAAATAAAGAACTGAAAGTAGTGACGAGCTTTACAGCTAAGTCCAATTACAGTAATTTCCAACATAAGAGGGAAGGCATGCTTTCAAGTTCAACATTTAAAACTCAAACAATAATTTCATATCAAATTCTATTGGAACAGAAGATAATGTCTTTCAAAAATTTCCAAAACAGTGATATATGACAGCTGAAGTGCAGCAATAATGAAATCAACGCATCCTCTCAAAGCAACTATCACTCAGTCTTCCCATTCACTCCAACTTCACAATCACTCTTTCCTCACACTCACTCATTCTTCTCAATTACTCAGCACTCAGCACTCGCACTCAGTAGGTACCTGCACTCATTGGGGGTGTGTACAGATTCCGGAGGGGCTCCTTCAGCCCAAGCGCTATAACAAGCCAATCATGGCATATAACAATGAAACATGTTACGACGTGCAGCCCGATCCCATAAATATCCACACAATCAGGCCCTCATACTCACTCAGTTATCAATCTCTCTAGTCTCTCGGGCTCTCAGAAATAATGATAAGCAGCCCAAACAGCAATGATATAATACATCATTAATGAACAATAGAGACTAGGATATAATATGCAAGTAAAATCATGAATGAGTTAAAAATAACAATTAGCAGATAATTCAACATGTACACGACCTCTGTGGGTCCCACAGTGTCAACGTATGGTTAAATATGATTTATAGTTTGATTTCTCTAATACATGGGAAATGTACGGATAACAACATAGTATTCAACTATACAGTTCCATGGAATTTTATCAAGTCACAATTCCTATGGTGCACGCCCACACGCACATCATCTAGCATGTGCGTCACCTCAAAACCAATCACATAACACATAATCCAGGGTTTTATACCTTCAGAACTAAATTTAGAATTGTTACTTATCTCAAACCGTGTAGTTCTTTATTCTGCAATGCCTTTGTCTCGCAAATCAGCCTCCAAACGCCTCGAATCTAGTCACAATAATTCGATTCAGCCAATACAAATTATAGGAATTAATTCCATATGAAAATTCTATTTTTCCAACAAAATCCGAATTGCACTCAAAGATCGCTCGTGGGGCCCACGTCTCGGAACTCGACAAAAGTTACAAAATATGAACTCCCATTCAACCACGAGTCCAACCGTATAAACTTCAAATTCCGACATCAACTCGACCCTCAAATCTTCAAATTAAACCAAGAGGGTTTTTCTAAATTTTCCAACTTAATTCACCAATTAAATGTTAAAAACAATCATGGTTTTGGGTAATTCGACTAATATTGAGTTAAGAACACATACCCCATTGTTTCCCTTGAAAGTCTCCCGAAAATTGCCTCTTCCCGAGCTCCAATTCGTCAAAAATGGAAAATGGGATTTTCAGAACTTAAACTCTCTGCCCAGTCATTTCTTCTATGCGATCGCGGACCAAGTCCCGCTATAATGAAATACAAAATTAACTCCCCCCAAAACTCCTCTATGCGATCGCACAAAGCCACCCGCGAACACGGAGCACAGGCTTCCCAAGTGTACGCGATCGCGTATAGACAATGCGTTCAAATAGAACAACGTCCGCGAACCCAGCTACCTCACCTCCTCTTCGCGAACTCGGCTTGATCCACGCGTTCGTGATGCATTTCCTCTTCCTAGCTACGCGATCGCGGTCATCCCCACGCGATTGCATAGAACAAAAACTCAGCAGCCCCCAATTAACCCTACGCGATCGCGGATATCCCCACGTGATCGCATAGCACAAAAAATCTACTGCCCAGCTAAACCTACGCTATCGCGGACCTTCTCATGCGATCGCGTAGAAGAAAACCAGACCTGTGCACCAAAACAATTCTAGCAAATCACCAAGTCCAAAATTGATCCGTTAACCATTCGAAACTCACCTGAGGCCCCCGGGACCTCAACCAAAAACACCAACAAGCCTTAAAACATCATACGAACATAGTCGAAACCTCAAATCGCATCAAACAACGCTAAAACTACGAATCATACCCCAATTCAACCCTATTGAAACTAAGAAATTCTAACATCTACATTCGATGCCAAAACCTATCAAATCAAGTCCGATTGACCTCAAATTTTGCACACAAGTCACAAATGACATAACAGACCTATTCCAATTTCCAGAATCAGATTCTGACCCCGATACCAAAAAGTCAACTCCCTGGTCAAACTTCCAAACTTTAATTTCTATTTCAGCCATTTCAAGCCTAATTTAGATACGGACTTCCAAATAATTTTCCGGACACGATCCTAAGTCCAAAATCACCATACGAAGCTATTGGAATCATAAAAACTCTATTCCGGGGTCGTTTACACATAAATCCACATCCGGTCAACTATTTCGGCTTAAGTTTTAAACCTTGGAAATATATGATCCAATTCATTCCAGAACCTCACCGGACCCGAATTAATCACCCCGACAAGTCATATAATAATTGTAAAGCATACATTAAGCATTAAATGGGGGAACATGCCTGCAATACTCAAAACAATCATCCGGGTCATTAGAGGTACAAATTCTTGCGAGCTAAAAATTAAATAAAGTCTCATGCACTTTTTGGCTCTCGAACGAAGAGTGTCACCTTTCCTAGACGACCTTGAAAATTTCAAAATATAAGGCTTATCTACCTCTTGCCTAGACTCCTTTTTATGCTCGCAAGGATCCATTCCCATTTCACCATCTGAACATAATGTAGAGAAGTATTTGGAATGAGGTCCAACGCGCTCAAATACATGAACTTCATGATTTTTGACCTCTCAACTCAAATCACACTAGAGTCAACTAAATTTGTATCTTCAATGTCCTTGGCTGACTCTAGTATTACTTCTTCATCATCGGCATCCTCAAATTCTAGTTGGATAGATTGTTAGTGTTCTACTCTGAACTCCTCTATTAGCACCTCAATTTCGGTATCTAATTCATGCTCTTCTTGGCTACTATCCACAATATTGGCTTGTTGAGCATTAAATGCTTTAACAAGTTGACTCGCTTGTGCCTCCAAGTTGCGAATAGTAGAATATTGCATTTGTATGTGCAATTGTTTTTAATTATTTTGTTCCACAAGGCACCTTAGCGTATCCTTGATCTCTTTTAGGTCATCATTCCTGAGTTCTTTGTTCCTATTAACTTCACAAGAAAAAGAAAGACCATCAAAGTAATGGGTTGGGGGAAGATAAGAAATATAAGCATAACCATAAAAGTGACCATCTTGACCACCACACATTCCACACATAAGATTGAGTTGGTGCACATAACTCACTCTCGGAAATATTTTGATAATTTTGCCATGGGTGGTTTCTTCCATAATAAGCATTAGGAAGATCAATAGTAGAATTACCAACATCGAAACTCACATAATTCTAAGATGCCATGTTTCTCAAATAAACAAGTAAAACTAAAAATTAAAAAAATCAAATAATAAAAAAAAAAAAAGTTAAAACTTTAAATCTAGAAATATGTACACCTACATCTACACCGTTAGTTCCCCGGCAACGGCGCCAAAATTTGATCACGCCCAACTCTAGTCCTAAAAAGGATAAGCGGTCGCTGCAAATATAATCCGGTCTAAATGTCCGGAGTCAAATCCCACAGAGAACTAAGGCTTAGCTACAACTGTTCTCGATCACTAAGATGAAAAGATCAAATAATTTCTAAGTTATAAATATAAAGATTCTTATGTCTAACTAACTAACAAATTAAAGTAACGAATTAACAACTAAAGATACTAAGTGTTGGATTAAAGATTATGGAGGTCTAGAGTTATGCTTTTCCCAATTGTCGGAATCCTTTCCGCTAAGTCTTCTATAATTTTGCCTAAGTATTCTCTACCGATCGTGAGTACTTTGGGTGTTGTAGCTCTCTCTCTAACAACTACTACAATTTACTAGACGTATTCTCTCGAACTAAGCTAGTTGGCAGTAATTCACCGCTCTCTACTATCGCACCAAGGTTTTGTTATCTCTAATCTCGCCTTTAAAATCTCTGTATTGATCTCTCACATACGTTAGGAGTGATGTTATTCAAAAACTACCTACATGCATACTCTCTCTCGAGCAGTACTCACTAAATAGGCACAATCAATTGATAGCCATTCAATCAACATCAACAAACACGTAGTTGAACAAGTAGAGAAATCCACCAGCTCAATTATATAAAAACATAACAAGAATTCATCATCCAACATGTTCTATCAAAACCCTAGATAACAAATTAGCTATTCATAATAGTATGCAAAACTACAATACTAGAATTCAAAACCAATAATGGAAATAGAGGAAGAAAGAGGGAAAAACATGAAGTTGAATCCTTCTCCTTACTCCAAGTGTGCTCTTGCCCAAAATAGTGGCTCACCCTTAAAAGCACGTTTCAGGATGTATTTATAGCGACTAGGGTTTGTATGGGGAGAATTTTCCTTCTCTTAATTCAGATTGGAAAAGCTGATTTTTCTACTCCGGTCCTGGTCTGTCAAAGTTAACCTCGCTTCGCTGTCCGGGACTTTTCTGGTATCTTCTGCTCTGGTCCCGGTCTAGCGAAGTGAACCTCACTTGGTTTTCCAGGACTTTTCTCTTCATCTTTTTTTTCACCAATTTTTCTCCTATTTGATCCTTTTCCGCATAAGTTTGTTCCTATACATAAGAAACATGTAATGAGTATATTTTCTGTAACGACCCGGCCAGTCGTTTTGAGAGTTGTGGCATCGTTCCTCCATTTACTGCTCATTTTGTACTTTATAGCTATTATGTGACTTGTCGGGGTAGTCGGTTCAAGTCCGGAGAGATTTTGGAATGAATTGAGACACTTAGAGCCCGTTTAGACATAAGAAATATTTCCCTTTCACTTTTTTCCGAAATCAGCGTTTTGTTCAAAAAATATTCAATTTTCACTTGAAGATGCCTTTTGGAAGTTTTCAAAATTTTGAAAAACTCCAAAAAGCTATTTTTAAAAATTTTCACTTAGATTACTCACAAAACTTCAAAAACAACCCAAAATTATATTCATGTTAAAACACAACTCTAATTTTCAAATACCATTTTTACTTTTTTTTTAAATTTTACAATTCTTATGTCCAAACGCCCACTTAGTCTCAAGGTTGAAAGCATAAGTTGAAAAGGTTGACCGGATGTTGACTTATGTGTAAACGACCTCGGAATAGAATTTTGATGATTCCAATAGCTTTGTATGGTAATTTTGGACTAAGGAGCGTGTTCGGAAAATTATTTGGAAGTATGTAGTTAAATTAGGCTTGAAATGCCTAAAATAGAAATTTAAGTTTGAAAGTTTGACCGGGGAGTTGACTTTTTGATATCGGGGTCGGAATCCAATTTTGAAAATTTGAATAGGTCCATTATGTCATTTATTTGTGTGCAAAATTTGGGGTCAATCAGACTTGATTTGATTGGTTTCGGCATCGAATGTAGAAGTTGGAATTTCTTAGTTTTATTAGGCTTGAATTGAGGTATGATTTGTGATTTTAGGGTTGTTTGATGTGATTTGAGGCTTTGACTAAGTTCGTATGATTTTTTAGGACTTGTTGGTGTATTTGGTTGAAGTACCAGGGGCCTCGGGTGAGTTTCAGAGGGTTAACAGATCAATTTTTGGTGGCATTTTCAAGGAAAACAACGGGGTAAGTGTTCTTAACTCAATTTTGGAGCTCGCGGAGAGGCGCTTTTCGGGAGATTTTCAAGGAAAATATAGGGATCAGTGTTCTTAACTCAATTTTGGTTAAAGCACCCGAACCTATGGTAGTTTTTAACATTTAATTGGTGAATTAAGTTGGAAAATTTTGGAAACCCTCTTGGTTAAATCTAAAGATTTAAGGGTCAAGTTGATATCCTAATCTAGTAAATATGTATGGTTGAACTCGTGGTCGAATGGGCGTTCATATTTTATAACTTTTGTCGGGTTCCGAGACGTGGGCCCCACGGGCAATTTTTGAGTTAAATTTCAGATTTTGTTGGAAAATTTATATTTTCATATGGAATCAATTTCATTTATTTGTATTGATTAAATTGAATTAATTATGACGAGAAACGAGGATTTCAGAAGCCAATTCACGAGGCAAAGGCATAGCAGAGTAAAGAATTACAAAAGTCGAGGTAAGTGACTTGTCTAACCTTGTGTGGAGGAAATTCCCCTTAGGATTGGTATTGATATGATAATTGTGACGTGTTGAAAGTCTTGTACACGAGGTAACGTGTGTCTACATGGGATAAATGTGGAAAAACTCTAGTTTTAAATTTTATAGATCTCTGTTACACATTAATTAAATTATTTTATCCGGTTATATTCATCATCATTGATCTATTTTTCTATTTTAAATTTTCCTAACATTTTCCTGCTAATTATTTTACCTGTTTAGTTAAAACTTTGTTTCTTTTATTATGTGCTCATCATTTGAAAGTTGAATTTCATAATTGAATTATTATTAATATGAAGAATTTGACATTAAAAATTTGGTATTGAGGCAAGGTGTTAAATTTGTGAAATATTATTTTTATTGAGTTATTCACTTCCGAATATTTTGTGAGCTTTTTGTATTCATTGTAATTGAGCCGTGAGCTCATTAATGTTGAAATAATGTTGTTTTTTATTTATTTTGCCAAGTTGAAATATTTGGGCACTTGAGGTGTAAATTATGATATATTGTGAAACAGATACGCATGCGGTGGTATAAGGTCTGGATGTTGAAACATATGCGGTGAGATAAGGGTGGCTTGATACACGTGGCTAGTAGGTGTCACGACCCAATTCTCCCTCCGTAAGATGTCGTGACGACATCTAGTCTCTACGACTAGGTAAGCCTAACAAAGATGCGAAAATAACAAAAATGGAAACAAAACTTAACAACTAACTGTAACAGATAACTAAATAACTGATATTAATGTCGCTCGACATTTACAATAACCAACACTCTAATAATACACAGTATTCCCAAAACCCGGAACATCATAAGTCACAAGCTACAGGAGGAAACTAGTATCTCTATACACCAGAGTCTAATAAAAGAAGTAAGGAAGGTAAATGAGATATGAGGGAGTAGAGGGGGACTCTGAGGTCTGTAGACGCGACAGATATACTTTGAAGTCTCTGTACAGCAACAATCACTCTCAGCTAGTAGCAGGGCTGATAAGAAATACCTGGATCTGCACACAAAATATATGCAGAAGAGTAGCATGAGTACACCACAACGGTACCCAGTAAGTGCCAAGACTAACCTCGGTAGAGTAGTGACAAGGTCAGGTCCGAGCCCTACTGGCATATAATAATAAGACAGATGCTATAAAAAAAGAAGTAAAACAGAGAAGACAACAGCAAGTATTCACAAAGCAATAACGACACCGCAAAATGATATAACAACAAGGGTGCTCCCGAGATACCGTCTCATAGTCCCAAAAGTAAATATACAGGGAGAACTCCCGAGGTACCGCCTCGTAGTCTCAGAAGTAAATATGCAGGGAGAACTCCCGAGGAACCGCCTCGTAGTCTCAAAAGTAAATGTGTAGGGAGAACTCCCGAGGAACCGTCTCGTAGTCTCAAAAGTAAATGTGCAGGGAGAACTCCCGAGGAACCGCCTCGTAGTCTCAAAAGTAAATGTGCAGGGAGAACTCCTGAGGAACCGCCTCGTAGTCTCAAAAGTAAACACACAGCTCAAACCGATAACTACAACAGTTAACAGTAAGATTTCTTCAGTCATTACTGATAAAGGACAAGGAAAACAGGAAATCAACTAGGCATGCTTCACAGAGTGCAAAAAAGCAGTTAATCCACGTAGACATGCAATATTAGACTAAGCATGATAACTACACATATTGGAATTTGCTAAATTAAGAATGAAAATAGACTAATACTCATTTCAACGGTATAACTCAAATTAAAGGAAAAACAGGTTACTACTTAGTAAAATAAATCAGGGTTTTCAACAAATAGCCCGTGAACGTACTCGTCACCTCACGTACATGGCGCTCACATATCACAATAGTACCAAATCCTAAGGGGTTTTCCTCCCCACCCCCACCCCCACTCCCCTCCACAAGGTTAGGCAAGCCACTTACCCCGAACCAAGCTCAATCAATCGATAGCAATGCTCTTTCCACGAATATCCAACTCCGAATGGCCCAAGTCTAGCCAAAAACAATTGCATATCATAAATACAACTATAATAGACTAATCTAATTAATGAAATCAAGACTTTAACAAAAATTCCGAAATCTGTCCTAAAAAGTCGACCCGAGCCCATATCCAGGAATCTGGAAAAAAATCACAAAATCCGAATGTCCATTCACTCACGAGTCCAACCATACCAAATTTATCAAAATCCGACCTCAAATGACCACTCAAAACGAAAAATCAATCTCTTCAAATCCCTAGCCTCCAACTCCCAATTTCCACCTTAAATACACACTAACTAGGTGGGAAAATAAATGAGGAAGCAAGATTATTGATCAAAAATAAGTACAAGGTACTTACCTCAAGAAATCCCTCGAAAATGCTCTCAAGAAATTGCCAAACCCGAGCTCAAAATGAAGAAAATGGCCAAAAATCTCGAAGCCTCGCTTGAAAAGGTTCTGCCCAGGTATTCCCGCATTTGCGGACCACCAGTCACACATGCGACGCCGCACCTGTGGAAAAATCATCGCAGTTGCGGATTCCACTTATGCCCATGGTTTTCGCTTCTGCGGACTAGGGATCGCACTTGTGATCTCGCTTCTGCGGAGACCCTTCTGCTCCTGCGATTCCAAACCTCCCAAGCCTCTCCACTTCAGCGTTCAAGCTTCCGCAGAAATGACTTTGCTCCTGCGGCCTTCATATTGCACCTGCGACAAATTCCAAAGTCCTCCAGCCCGCATCTGCGATCCTCCTCTCGCACATGCGAGTCCTGCAAAAACACCAGGAACCAGAAACTTCAGCTATTTGCATAAGTCCAAATTCAATCCGTTAAGCATCCGAAACACACCCGAGGCCTCCGGGACCTCAACCAAACATACCAACCAGTCCTATAACATTATACGAACTTAGTGTAGCCCTTAAATCACATCAAACAATGCTAAAAATACGAATCACCCTCCGATTCAAACTTAATGAACTTGAAACTTCCAATTTCTACAACCGATGCTGAAACCTATCAAACCACGTCCGATTGACCCCAAATTTTGCACACAATTCATATTCAACATTACGGACCTAATGTAACTTCCGGAATCAGATTTCGACCCCGATATCCAAAAGTTCACTACCGGTCAAAATCTCCAAAAAATCGACTATCGCCATTACAAGCCTAAATGAGCTACAGATCTCCAAAACACAATCCGGAGACCGAAAATGCCTACCATACAGAGCCTCATACAGTGCCATCTGAATGCTCGTCTGATAACTGTTATTGTAGGCAAAATCTGCAAGTGGCACGAACTGATCCCAAGCACCCCCAAAATCTATCACACAAGCGCGGAGCATATCCTCCATTATCTGAATAGTGCCCTCAGATTGTCTGTCTGTGTATGGGTGAAATAATGTGCCTAGCTCAACCCGAGTACCCAACTCTTGCTGCACAGCCCTCCAGAACCGTGATGTAAATTACGTACCCCCAGTCAAAGATGATGGATACCGGTACGCCATGAAGCCTGACAATCTCGCGGATATAAATTCCAGCCAACTTCTTCGAAAAATAGGTAGTCATCACAGGAATGAAATGAGTTGAGTCCGTGGGAGCCCAACAATGAAATCCATAGTGATCCGCTCTCACTTCCACTCTGGAATCTCTATCTTCTGAAGCGATCCACCTGGCCCTGCTGGCAATTTAGATAGTGAGCCACATACTCCACTATGTCTTTCCTCATCCTCATCCTCCTCCATCAGTGATGCTGCCTCAAGTCCTGATACATCTTCGCGACACCCGGATGAATGGAGTACCGCGAACTGCCCTGCATCTTCAATGCACCATCATCCCCAATAGTGACCTCCTTAGCATCACCGTGCTGGACCGTATCCTTAAGGACAAGCAGATGGGGGTCATCATACTGACGCTCCCTGATACGATCATAAAGAGAAGACCGAGAGATCACACAAGCCAATACTCGACTTGGATCAGAAATATCCAATCTCATAAACTGGATGGCTAAGGCCCGAACATCCAATGCCAATGGCCTCTCTGCTGCTGGTAGATATGCCAAACTCCCCAAACTCTCTGCCCGGCGACTCAAAGCATCGACCACCTCATTGGCCTTCCTGGGGTGGTACAAAATGGTGATATCATAATCTTTAAGCAGCTCTAACCACCTCCTCTAACACAAATTAAGATCCTTATGCTTGAACAGATGCTGCAAACTCCGGTGATGGGTGAAGATCTCACAAGGAACACCGTATAAATAGTGCAGCCAAATCTTCAAGGCATGAACAATGGCTGCTAACTCAAGGTCGGGGACACGATAGTTCTTTTCATATACCTTCAGCTATCTGGACACGTAGGCAATCACCCTACTGTCCTGCATCAACACCGCGTTGAGACCAATTCGCGACGCATCACAATATACTGTATAAGACCCCGAACCTGAAGGCAATATCAATACTGGGGTTGTAGTCAAAGTTGTCTTGAGCTGCATAAAGCTCTCCTCACACTCCTCTATCCACCTGAACGGAGCACCCTTTTGGGTCAGCCTGGTCATAGGTGCTGTAATGGATGAGAATCCCTCTACAATCCCTTTTGGATTCACCTGGATCCTATCACTCGATACTACATGACCCAAGAATGCCACGGTGTCTAGCCAAAACTCACACTTTGAGAATTTTACATATAACTTCTTTTCTCTCAGGGTCTGAAGCACAGTCATCAGGTGCTGCTCATGATCCTCCCGAGTCCGGGAGTACACCAAAATGTCATCAGTAAAAACAATGATGAATGAGTCAAGATAGGGCCGGAACACACTGTGCATCAAGTGCATAAATGTTGCTAGGGCATTGGTCAGTCCAAATGACATCACAAGAAACTCGTAGTGCCCATACCGAGTCCTGAAAGCAGTCTTTGGGATATCTGGCTCCCGAATCTTTAACTGATGATAGCCTAAACGTAAGTCAATCTTAGAAAACACGCTGGCACACTGTAACTGATCGAATAGGTCATCAATACGAGGCAAAGGATACATGTTCTTCACTGTGACTTTGTTCAGCTAGCGGTAATCAATACACATCCGTATAGAGCCATCTTTCTTCTTCACAAATAAGACAGGAGCACCCCAAGGTGACACACTGGGCCGAATGAAGCCCTTATCAAGCAATTCTTGTAACTGTTCCTTCAACTCCTTCAACTCAGGAGGAGCCATACGATACAGAGGAATAGAGATGGGCTGAGTGCCCGACAATAAATCAATGCCAAAATAAATATCTCTGTGCGGCGGCATGCATGGAAGATCAGCTGGAAACACATCAGGAAAGTCCCTCATTACTGGAACTGACTCAACTGTAGGGGTATCAATATTGACATCTCTCACATAAGCTAGATACGCGTCACACCCCTTCTCAACTATTCGTGGAGCTTTAAGAAATGAAATAACTCTACTGGGAGTATACTCTAAGGTACCTCTCAACTCTAATCATGGTAATCCTGGCAAATCCAGCGTCACAGTCTTAGCGTGACAATCAAGAATAGCATAATGGGGCGACAACCAGTCCATGCCCAAAATAATATCAAAGTCTACCATGCTAAGCAATAACAAATTGGCTCTGGTCTAAAAACCACTAAGAGCAATCAAACACGACCGATACACGCGGTCCACAACAAGAGAATCTCCCACAAGAGTCTACCAAGAATCCCGAGATACGCCCAAATACGGGACAAAATAAGAGGACACATAGGAATATGTAGAGCCTGGGTCAAATAATACTGATGCATCTCTATGACAGACCAAGACAATACCTATAATGAGAGAGTCGGAAGCAACTACCTTTGTACGAGAAGAAAGAGCATAATATCTAGCTTGGCCTCCCCTTCTAGGGTGACCTCGACCTCCCCGACCTCCACATCGAGCTGGCTGAGTAGGTGGGGCAGTAGCGGGTACTGGAATCATAGCCTGAGGACCCGGTGGAGCACGATGTAGCTGAGAAGTCTGTGGAGGTGCACCCCTTCTAAATCTGGGGCAATCCCTCACCATATGGCCGGGTGTCGCCACACACAAAATAAGCTCTCAGAGGGCGTGACTGGCTCGGGCCAGGTCTGCTGGACTGGTCGCTAAAAGCACCCCGTGCAGGAGGTGCACTAGATACTGGCAGTGCATAATAAGGCTCCTGGGGCCTAGAAGGGACCGGAACGAGCACAAGAAGAAGAACCAGTCTCTCGAGACCTCTTGGTCTCTCTCTCCTCTCTATCCCGGGCAAGCATGCCCTCCAATTTCCTGGCAATACTCACAACCTGCTGATAAGAAATATCCGTCTCCAACTCCCTGTCCATACTGATCCAGATACTGCGGTAGAGTCCCTCAATAAACCGACGAACCCTCTCTCGAACTGTGGCAACCAAGGTCGATGCATGTCGGGCCAAATCACTGAAGCGGACTGCATATTCTGGCACAATCATAGTACTCTGGCGCAGCTGCTCAAACTCCGTGCACTATGAGTCCCTGAGGTTCTGAGGTACATACCCTCTCAAAAACATGTCCGAGAATTGGGTCCATGGAAGTGAAGCTGCCTCATCCGGACTACTCAACTCATAAGCACGCCACCACTGATAGGCTGCTCCTCTAAGGTGGAAGGTGGTTAAAGAAACCCCACTCGTCTCCGCTATGCCCATAGTACGGAGAATATGATGACACTCCTCCAGAAAACCCTGAGCATCATCTGTAGCCAATCTGCTAAAGGTAGGTGGGTGGTACATCTTATACCTCTCAAGTATGAGCTTCTCCGCCTCAGAAACTATTGCCCTAACCTCAGGCTAAACTGGAGCTACCGGCTGCATCGGTAAAATCTCTAGAACCAGGTCGGCCTGAACCCGCTGCTCTGGAGTATCGGTGACAGGAGTCTGTGCTCCTCCCCCAGCCTGATATGTGGCAGGAACAAGTGGAATCAATCCAGCCTGAGCTAAGGTGCTGAACATGCTCAGAAACTGGGCTAGAGTCTCCTGGAGGGCTGGTGCAGCAACAGGTATCTCAGGTGTCTGCCCTCCAGCTGGAGCTACTGGGGGCTCCTCTGTAACAGCTCGTGCGGGTGCTCTAGCTGCACCGCGTGGACGTTCTCGTCCTCTACCCCGGCCCCTTCCACTCGCGGCTCTAGTAGGGGGTGTGGGTGCCTGGTCATCAGACCCGTTTGTGAGAGAATAGAATATAGAAGTTTAAAAATTTTTAAGTCAACAATTTCGCACGACAAGGAATTAAAGAAGTGTAATCTTTCCTAACAATTCCATAGCCTCCCGAAGATAAATATAGATATCTCTGTACCGATCCATGAGACTCTACTAAACTTGCTTGTGACTCACGACACCTATGAACCTATTGCTCTAATACCAACGTGTCACGACACAATTCTCCCTCCGTAAGATGTCGTGACGGCACCTACTCTCTACGACTAGGTAAGCCTAACAAAGATGCGAAAATAACAAAAATGGAAACAAAACTTAACAACTAACTGTAACAGATAACTAAATAACTGATAATAATGTTGCTCGGCATTTACAATAACCAACACTCTAATAATACACAGTATTCCCAAAACCCGAAACATCATAAGTCACAAGCTACAGGAGAAAACTAGTATCTCTATACACCAGAGTCTAATAAAAGAAGTAAGGAAGGTAAATGACATATGAGGGAATAGAGGGGGACTCTGAGGTCTGCGGACGCGACAGATATACCTTGAAGTCTCCGTACAGCAGCAAGCACTCTCAGCTCGTAGCGGGGCTGATAAGAAGTACCTGGATCTGCACACAAAACATGTTCAGAAGAGTAGCATGAGTACACCACAACCGTACCCAGTAAGTGCCAAGCCTAACCTCGGTGGAGTAGTGACTAGGTCAGATCCAGGCCCTATGGGGATATAATAATAAGACATATGCTATAAAAAAAATAAAGTAAAACGGAGAAGACAACAACAAGTATTCACAAAGCAATAACGACACCGCAAAATGATATAACAACAGGGGCGCTCTCGAGATACCGTCTCGTAGTAACAAAAGTAAATATACAGGGAGAACTCCCGAGGTACAACCTTGTAGTCTCAAAAGTAAATATGCAGGGAGAACTCCCGAGGAACCGCCTCGTAGTCTCAAAAGTATATATGCAGGGAGAACTCCTGAGGAACCCTCTCGTAGTCTCAAAAGTAAATGTGCAGGGAGAACTCCCGAGGAACCACCTCATAGTCTAAAAAGTAAATATACAGGGAGAACTCCCGAGGTACCGCCTTGTATTCTCAAAAGTAAATGTGCAGGGAGAACTCCCGAGAAACCTCCTCGTAGTCTCAACAGTAAATATGCAGGGAGAAACCGCCTCGTAGTCTCAAAAGTAAATATGCAGGGAGAACTCCCGAGGAACTGCCTCATAGTCTCAAAAGTAAACACACAGCTCAAACCGGTAAATACAATAATTAACAGCAAGATTTCTACAGTCAATACTGATAAAGGACAAGGAAAACAGGAAATCAACTAGGCATGCTTCACAGAGTTCAAATAAGCAGTTAAAGCACGTAGACATGCGATATTAGACTAAGCAGGATAACTACACACATTGGAATTTGCTCAATTAAGAATGAAAACAGACTAATACTCATTTCAACGGTATAACTCAAATTAAAGGAAAAACAGGTTACTACTCAGAAAAATAAATCGGGGTTTTCAACAAATAGCCCGTGTACGTACTCGTCACCTCATGTACATAGCGCTCACATATCACAATAGTACCAAGTCCTAAGGGGATTTCCCCCACACAAGGTTAGGCAAGCCACTTACCTCGAACCAAGGTCACTCAATCGATAGCAATGCTCTTTCCATGAATATCTGTCTTTGAATAGCCCAAGTCTAGCAAAAAACAATTGAATATCATAAATACAACTATAATAGACTAATCTAATTAATGAAATCTTGACTTTAACAAAAATTTCGAAATCCGTCCTTAAATTTTGACCCGGGCCCACATCTTGGAATCAGGAAAAAATTATAAAATCTGAAAGCCCATTCACTCACGAGTCCAACCATACCAAATTTATCAAAATCCGACCTCAAATGGCCACTCAAAACCCAAAATCAAACTCTTCAAATCCCTAGCCTCCAACTCCCAATTTCCACCTTAAATACACACTAACTAGGTGGGAAAATAAATGGGGAAGCAAGATTATTGATCAAAAATAAGTACAAGGGACTTACCTCAAGAAATCCCTCGAAAATGCTCTCAAGAAATCGCCAAACCCAAGCTCAAAATGAACAAACTGGCCAAAAATCTCGAAGCCTCGCTTAAACGGGTTCTGCCCAGGCATTCCCGCATCTGTGGACCACCAGTCGCACATGTGATGCCGCACCTATGGAAAAATCATCGTAGGTGAGGATTCCACTTATGTCCAAGGTTTCCACTTCTACGGACAAGGGATCGCACCTGCGATCTTGCTTCTGCGGAGACCCTTCTGCTCCTGCAATCCCAAACCTCCCAGTCCTCTCCGTTTCTGTGTTCAAGCTTCCGCAGAAGCGACTCCGCTCCTGCGGACTTCATGTCACACCTATGACCCCAGGCCAAACTCCTCTAGCCCGCATCTGCGATCCTCCTCTTGCACGTGCGAGTCCGCATCTGTGGTCACTCCACCGCAAGTGCGAAAACACCAGGAACCAAAAACTTCAGCTATTTGCGTAAGTCCAAATTCAATCCATTAAGCATCCGAAACACACCCGAGGCTTCCGGGACCTCAACCAAACATACCAACCAGTCCTATAACACCATACAAACTTAGTTGAGCCCTTAAAGCACATCAAACAACGCTAAAAACACGAATCACCCTCCGATTCAAACTTAATGAACTTGAAACTTTCAATTTCTACAATTGATGCTGAAACCTATCAAACCACGTCCGATTGACCTCTAATTTTGCGCACAAGTCATATTCAAAATTGCGGACCTACTCTACCTTCCATAGTTGGATTCCGACCCCGATATCAAAAAGTTCACTACCGGTCAATATCTCCAAAAATTTAACTTTCGCCATTTCACGCCTAAATGAGCTATAGATCTCCAAAACATAATCCGGACACAACCCTAAGTCCAAAATCACCCAAAAGAGCTAACGTAACTGACAAAACTCCATTTTGGTGTCATCTTCATATAGTTCCGGCTACGGTCAAAATCATAAGGCTTAAGCCTCTATTTAGGGACTAAGTACCCCAAAACACCCCAAACACCAAAACAAAACCTCCCAGCAAGTCACATAAGCTGAAATAGATACGGGGAAAGCAGTATATAGGGGATCAGGGCTATTACTCTTAAAACGACCGGCCAGGTCGTTACAGTAGGGGAAATACTAGAAGTCACGCGGTGTGATAAGGGTGGCTAAAACGCGGGATGTTATTCCGGGAAAAAAAATATTTTCTTTAAAATTAAATGTGAAGGCTCCCGCGGTGATATAAGGAAATGAGATATTGTGAATTTATTTATGATTTGGGACTACGAGGCGGTACATCGTGAGTGCTCTTGTTGATATTTCTTTATGGTTGCATTGCCTTTGGTTATTTTTGGTGTTTTCCTTCAAGTTGTAAATTTTTATTTTCCTTCTGCGATGTGTTATTTGCCCTTATTTTGTATAGTTAAATTGCGACATACTACTTACTTGATTCATTCCCATTGTTATTATTATTATTATATTGTTAAACCTTTCACTCTGTCTTTTATTATTCTAGTAAGGCCTGACCTGACCTCGTCACTACTTTACTGAGGTTAGGTTTGGAACTTACTGGGTACCGCTATGGTGTACTCATACTAAGCTTTTCCACATCTTTTTGTGTAGATCCAGGTACTTTGTATCAGACCAGGCATCAGTGAACTAGCCATACACGGAGACTTCAAGGTATATCTGCCAGCATCCGTAGACCTCGGAGTCCCATTCTATCCTTATTATGTTGTTTTCCTTACTCTCTTTAGACTATGATGTATAGAGACACTTAGAATAAATTCTTAGAAGCTTGTGACTTATTTCTACCGGGTTTTGGGAGTTGTAACTATCTGAATCGCGGTTTGATTTATTTTATATTTTGAGATTTGAGTTTCAGTTTTGTATTCCACATAATTGATATGCTTACCTAGTCTTGGAGACTAAGTGCCATCACGACATCCTACGAAGGGAAATTGGGATCGTGACAAGTTGGTATCAGAGCTCTAGGTTCATAGGTGTTATGAGTCACAAGCAGGTTTAGTAGAGTCTCGTGGATCGGCACAAAGACATCTGTACTTATCTTGGGAAGCTATGGAACTGTTAGGAAAATATTCACTTTTTTGATTCCTTATCATGCACATTTGTTGACTTCGAAGTTCTAAACCATTGTCTTTTTATTGTCTCACATATGGTGAGGACACGCACAACTGGATCTGATGATCATACACTCGCGCCCCCTGTTGGAGCCGCAAGAGGACTGGGCCAGGGTAGAGGCCGAGGAAAACTACGTGGTGCAGCCAGAACACCTGCACGAGCTATTGTAAATGAGCCATCAGTAGCTCTAGTTGGAGAGCAGGCACCTGAGATGCCTATTACTACCCATGCACCTCAGGAGACTCTTGCTTAGTTTTTGAGCATGTTTGGCAGTCTAGCTCAGGCAGGGTTGATTCTACTTGCTCCTGCCACATCTCAGGCCGGGGGAGGAGCACAAACTCTCACCGCCCGTACCCTAGAATCACGGTCCCAGGTGGACCATTCCATAGAGGTTATACCAGTACATCCAGTTGTTCCAGTTCGGCCCGAGGTTAGGGAAGCAGTTTCAGAAAGGGAGCAGCACAGGCTCGAGAGGTACAAGAAGTACCACCCTCCCATTTTCAACGGTTTGGCTTCAGAGGATGCTTAGGGCTTTCTTGAGGAATGTCATTGTATCCTCCGTACTATGGGTATTTTGGATTCAAGTGGAGTTTCTTTCATGTCATTACAGCTTAGAGGAGAGGCCTACCAGTGGTGGCGAGCATACGATTTGGATAGTCCGGTTGAGACAGCTTCACTCACTTGGACTCAGTTTTCAGATATGTTTTGAGTTGGTTCCTCAGAGACTCAGAGATGCATGGTGCATGGAGTTTGAGCAGTTGTGCCAGGGTTCTATAACCGGGTCAGAGTATGCGGTCTGATTTAGTTATTTGGCTAGGCATGCACCAGCCTTGGTTGCTACTGTTCGAGAGCGGGTTCGTCGATTTATTAAGGGCTCCATCCTAGTATCAGATTCAGTATGGCCGGAGAACTAGAGATGGACATCGCATACCAGCAGGTGGTGTTAGTTTCTAAGATATTGAAGCGTATTCCAATCCGGGAGAGAGAAGAGATGTGTCACGCCCCGAACCTAGGAGCGAGACAAGCACCCCGTGCCTCACCTAACCTGGCGTACCAAATTGCGACTAAGGGACTCTGAACACATAATGTCATACTTT
>NW_027438612.1:0-58000 GCF_000715075.1 Nicotiana tabacum
CCAAATTCGCATATCATAGATCACGCCGTAAGGTAGTCGACGTAAATCCAAGAAGAGATTATCTTTGAGATGATAATAAGTTAATCCTATTGGTCTTAAACGATACAAGGGTGTATAAGAGTGGTTAACAAGTATTTGAAGTTAAGCTAATCAAGGATGTTGTAACCCGTATTTTCGGGTAACACTAGAGGTGATTAATTGTCTCAAGAGGTAATGTTTTAATGTATTTAAATCATATAATATCCGTATCATAAGTTTTGAAGTCAAGCAAGTTATGAAACAAAAGTCGATAAAAGTTGTCGCAACTTAGGTTTATAATTTAACTTAAACTTTAGGTTAAATGTTACTGCATTTTACTCCCAATGTGCTTGGAATTATGGGGTGATCTACCTATCAAATTGAAGATCTATGAGTCTAGTTTCCAACGCATTAAACCGTTCGTCGATACGATCTCGAGAATAGAGAGATATTCGCGTTTTCGCGAGAGTGCGCCAAGCTGCTCTCTATGGGGCCCACAAAGGCGGTTTAAGACATTTGGACATATATAAGATAACTCAACCCCGTTTTAAGTCATTATTTTTCAGTATATTCAGACCTTATAACCCTAAAAACATTCTCTCAAGGTTCTCTCATGATCCAAGACCCAAACAAAGGGCAAACAACACAAATCAAATGTCGGGAATCCCGTGGCGCTAGTAAGTTTCTTGTTTTTCTTGTTGTTGCTGATTTTTGTGTTGTTCCAGCTCGTGTGGGAGGTTGTTTTAAGTGCTTTATATTCTGTAAATACACCTTCAAGTTTTTAATATCAACCCTAGGTGATTTCAAGTCTTCTAAAGTAATTCTAGTGCCGAAAAACCCGAATTAATTGCTAGTTTCGCTTCCTTGTTCTTGTGGCAGAATTGAAGGGATATTTCGTGGAAAATTAAGGTCAAATTGGAGTTGTTCTTTCTGTTTAAAGGTAATGAACCTCTTACTCTATATATATTTAAGATTATCCAAGTTGTGGCTAAGTCGTTGATGCTAGAACTTGTGAAATATATATCGAAAGGCTTGGTAGTAATGTTGTTAGTTGGTGGACTGTTTTGGAGGCTCAATATGATTATTAATGATGTTGTTTGGGCTGTTTGGTGATTGTATTGACTTGTGTGAAGTCATATAAATAGGGGAGGTGCTGTCCGTTTCATCGTAAAATAGGTTGCGGTCGATACATAATAGTTACGACGCTTAAACGATAATGATAGTGTCATTTCTTTTATTGTAGACTAAGGAGTCGTGACATTTGCATAGCTTGAGGTTGGGCAGTATATACAAGGTATGTGAGGCTATCCCCTTCATTCTTTTGCACGACTCCAATTGTACATAATGTAATGAACGAGCTCCCAAAGATACTCTACTCTTAGAAGCTAGCAGTACTTACATTGCTGCCCTTCTTATGAAACGATTGATATTGATGTTACTTCTCTTATTCTTATATTATCAATGTTGTTGGTAGTTCCTGATTCTTATAAGATTCTTGATGAAGAGTTAATCCTAATAACGTGTACGAAGAATACCGACCTTACGTCACTCCGAAAGGTTCAAAATATGATTCCAACGAGTCCAGCATGCATCATATATATGTATCTATTTTACTCTACCGAGCCGCGCTATAGTCGGCCGGGTATGGCACCTATTGTGCAACCACTGATCAGTTGGGTTTTACCGAGCTCCACGTGGCCGGGTACGATTCTACCGAGCCCTATGATGGCCGGGTACGTTTTACCGAGCCTATTATGGCCGGGTACGATATGATGATGATGATGCCCACAAAGGCATATGTTTTAAACGTTTATGTATATATATATGTATGTATCATGTATTTCATGTCAGTAGCCCTCAGAGGTACCCAGATGTCACAGGTTGTATATTCCCTATCACTGTTTACATTATTGTTCTTACTTATGCTATTCTGCCTTACATACTCAGTACTTTATTCGTACTGACGTCCTTTTTATTTGTGGACGCTGCATGTCGTGCTGCAGGTCCTGATAGACGGGTAGACGCAGCTCCGCCATCACAGTAGGCTATCCGGTTCAGCGTTATTGGCAAGATCCTTTCTTCGGACTTGCCGTGGTCTTGGTATGCATTTTTGTTATAGACATTATGGGTATGTCGGGGCCCTTTTCCGGCAATGTTGTAGCACTTATGTTCTTTTAGAGGCTCATAGACAGGTGTCGACTCATGTATGGTTTGGAATGCCTTGTCGGCTGATTTTTGTTGTATAGTCTTTCATGGCACCATGGTAGCTCGTACCTTATATATAGTTTCTTGACAGTCTTGTCGTCCCATGTTACGTATGTTCATGACATTATCTTTCATTGTTGGATGTTCATGATCCATGTCTTTCATTTATATCTGTCTTGTCGGCCCTTAAAGATAATAAGGAAGGTTAGATAAAATGTACGTTGGTGCTCGGCAAGTATGGCCCGGGTGCTAGTCATGACCCTCCAGTTGGGTCGTGACAATCTTGGTATCAGAGCAAGTCTGTCCTAGGGGTTGTCTATGAGCCGTGTCTAGTAGAGTTTTGATTATGGATGTGTAGCGCGCCACATTTATAATCAGGAGGCTACATGACATCTAGGGTTGTTACCTTCTTCCTAAATCTAGATCGTGCGTAGAGTTGAGTTGTAAGTGTTCATATCTAATATTCACATTGTTTTCTTTCAGCGATGCCTTCGACTAGGAAGCAAGCGATTAGTAAACGGCTTGATACAGCTGTGGGCGAGGGTAACATTCAGGTCCCTCCAGCCAGAGCAGGCCAAAGTGAGGCTCAGAGTGAGATGCCGTCTCATACCTCTCCGTCTCCTCCAGAGGATATTAGGAGGCACCCAGTACATCCAGTTCCACCGTCTGGCACTACAGACCACGATATGCGCAGTGCAGTACAGTTGTTGACTAGCTTGGTAGCTGCTCAGGCTCAGAGGCAGAATACCGGTGTTGCTGATAAACCGGTTAGTGCGAGAGTTCGTGATTTTATTAATCTAGACCCTCCAGTGTTTACTGGATCAGATCCCAAGGAGGACCCACAAACATTTATTGATCAGGTTCATCGTACATTGCGGGTTATGCATGCTAGTGATACGGAGGCAGTAGAGTTGGCTTCTTATCGGTTACGGGATTTAGCGGTTTTCTGGTATGATAGTTGGGAGAGATCTAGGGGTCCGAACGCTCCTCTAGCCATGTGGAAGGAATTTTCTGAGGCCTTTCTTCGTCACTACTTGCCAGTTGAGATACGACGAGCAAGAGCTGATAAGTTCTTGAACCTTCGACAGGGTAATATGAGTGTACGAGAGTATAGTATACAATTTGATTCTTTAGCAAGGTATGCTCCCCATATGGTGGCCGAAATGAGTGATAGGGTGCATCTGTTCGTGAACGGGTTGGGACCACATCTGATAAATGAGTGCACAACAGCCTCCTTGGTAGAGGGCATGGATATTTCCCGTATTCAGGCTTATGCCCAGACCCTAGAGGATCGTAAGCGCCAGCAAAGGGCAGATAGGGAGCAGGATAGGGGCCAGCATAAGAGGGCGAGATTTGCAGGGTATTCTGATGAGTTCAGAGGCAGTATCAGGCCCCAATCTTCGAGGAGTTCGGCGCCACCTGTAGCTAGTGCTCCTCCACAGTTTCAGAGGCCTCGGTATGATCGATTTACCTATTCTGGTTCAGGTCAGAGTTCGAGGGCATCAGGTTCACAATTTCATAGAGATACGAGTCAGACGAGACCCCCAACACCTCGTTGTGATCAGTGCGGCAAGGCCCACTTTGGAATGTGCCGTCGAGGTTTCGATGCGTGCTATTCTTGCGGACAGCCTGGCCATATGATGCGGGATTGTCCTAACAGAGGAGGTGGTGGTATGGCTCGACCGACTGGATCTGTGTCTGGTTCTTCCTCATCAGTTCGACCTCCAGCACAAGGTTTTCAGCAGTCGACAGGTCGTGGTAGAGGTAGAGGTTCAGTGCCGAGTTCGAGTGGTGCTCAAAATCGAACCTATGCTCTAGTAGGTCGACAAGATCTCGAATCGTCTCCGGATGTTGTTACAGGTATATTGTCTGTGTTTTCTTATGATGTATATGCGCTAATTGATCCAGGATCTACCTTATCATATGTTACACCCTTTGTGGCTAATAAGTTTGGCATTGAACCTGAATTGATAAGTAAACCACTTGCGGTATCCACTCCGTTAGGAGATTCTGTGATTGCTAGAAGGGTATATAAAGGTTGCACTGTGATGATTTGTAGTCGTCAAACCTCGGCAAATTTATTTGAGTTAGAAATGGTTGATTTCGATGTGATAATGGGAATGGACTGGTTGGCCTCATGCTATGCAACTGTTGACTGTCGTACGAAGATGGTTAGGTTTCAGTTTCCGGGTGAACCCACCATTGAATGGAAGGGGAACATTGCTATGCCGAAAGGTAGGTTTATTTCCTATCTTAAGGCAAGGAAGATGATCTCAAAAGGTTACATTTATCATCTTGTTCGTGTTAGGGATGTGGAGGCGAAGCCGCCTACTCTACAATCCATCCCCGTGGTCAATGAATTTCCAGATGTTTTCCCAGATGAACTCCCAGGCCTTCCTCCTGAAAGGGAGATTGAGTTTAGCATTGATGCGTTGCCTGACACTCAACCGATCTCTATCCCTCCATACAGGATGGCCCCGGCAGAGTTGCGAGAGTTGAAGGCGCAGTTGAAGGACTTGCTGGATAAGGGTTTCATTAGGCCTAGCACTTTACCTTGGGGTGCACCAGTCTTGTTCGTGCGGAAGAAAGATGGGTCGTTAAGGATGTGTATCGATTATCGACAGTTGAATAAGTTTACAATAAAGAACAAGTATCCACTTCCAAGGATTGATGACCTGTTTGACCAACTCCAGGGTGCCAAGTATTTCTCCAAGATTGACTTGCGTTCAGGGTATCATCAGGTAAGGGTTAAGGATAAGGATATTCCAAAGACGGCCTTCCGGACAAGATATGGGCACTTTGAGTTCTTGGTGATGTCGTTCGGGCTAACAAATGCCCCAGCAGCTTTTATGGATCTCATGAATAGTGTATTCAGGCCCTATCTTGATGTGTTCGTGATCGTATTCATTGATGACATTCTGGTGTATTCTCGTTCGGAGGCGGAACATGCGGGCCACTTGCGGATAGTATTACAGACCCTTCAGGATCATAAGTTATATGCTAAGCTCTCTAAATGTGAATTCTGGCTGAACTCAGTAGCATTCCTTGGCCTTGTGATATCTGATGAGGGTATTAGTGTCGACACTCAGAAGATCGATGCAGTGAAGAATTGGCCGAGACCTACAACACCATCAGAAGTCCGCAGCTTCCTGGGGCTAGCAGGGTATTATAGGCGATTTGTAGAAGGGTTTTCCTCTATATCAGCACCATTGACTAAGTTAACACAGAAAGCTACCAAGTTCCAGTGGTCTGATTCTTGTGAACATAGTTTTCAGGAGCTAAAGAATCGATTGACATCTGCGCCAGTGCTCACTCTCCCAGAAGGAACAGAAGGTTATGTGGTATATTGTGATGCCTCAGGTATAGGTTTGGGGTGCGTATTGATGCAACGTGGGAAGGTGATTGCTTATGCATCACGACAATTGAAGAAGCATGAAAAGAATTACCCGACTCATGATTTGGAATTGGCTGCAGTAATATATGCTTTGAAGATATGGCGGCACTACTTATACGGCGTCCATGTTGACATCTACACAGATCACAAAAGTTTACAATACATCTTCAAGCAGAAGGAGTTGAATTTGAGGCAGCGTAGGTGGCTTGAATTACTGAAAGACTATGACGTCGAGATATTGTACCATCCTGGTAAAGCCAATGTTGTGGCAGACGCTCTCAGCCGTAAGTCAATGGGAAGCTTAATACATATTGAGGCAGGTAGACAAGGGTTGACCAAAGAGCTTCACCAGCTGGCCAATATGAGAATCAGATTGTTGGACTCTGATGACGGAGGTGTTACTGTACAGAATACAGCAGAATCATCTTTGGTAGCCGAGGTAAAAGCACGGCAATATGAAGATCCTACCTTAGTAAGATTGAGAGAGGGAATTCAGCAGTGTAAGATTACAGCTTTCAAGATCGGAGGAGATGGGACACTGAGATACCAGGGCCGATTATGTGTGCCTAGTGTGGCAGGGTTGCGAGAGAAGATTATGATTGAGATTCATCAGTCCCGATATTCTATCCATCCTGGCTCGACAAAGATGTATCATGACGTTAAGGAGCAGTATTGGTGGGACAACATGAAGAAGTCTATTGCAGAATTTGTAGCCCAGTGTCCTAATTGTCAACAAGTAAAGATCGAGCATCAGAAACCTAGTGGATTGATTCAGAATATAGAGATTCCGACCTGGAAATGGGAGGTGATTAATATGGACTTCATTATTGGATTACCTCGCTCTTATCATAAGTTTGACTCTATTTGGGTGATAGTTGATCGACTTACAAAATCTGCCCATTTTCTACCAGTTAAGACAACTTACACGGCTGAAGATTATGCGAAGTTGTATATCAAGGAGATTGTTAGGTTTCATGGTGTGCCGGTATCAATTATATCAGACCGAGGAGCTCAATTTACGGCTAACTTTTGGAGGTCTTTTCAGAAGGGTTTAGGCACACAAGTAAATCTCAGCACTGCATTCCATCCGCAGACTGACGGACAGGCTGAACGTACCATCCAGACGCTGGAAGATATGCTACGAGCATGTGTTCTAGATTTTAAGGGGAATTGGGATGACCATCTGGCACTTATAGAATTTGCCTACAATAATAGCTACCATTCCAGTATTAAAATGGCCCCGTATGAGGCACTGTACGGGAGGAGATGTAGATCACCAGTTGGATGGTTCGAAGTCGGTGAGACAGAATTATATGGGCCAGATTTGATTTACCAAGCCATTGAGAAGGTGAAACTGATACAAGAGCGGCTGAGGACGGCACAAAGCAGGCAAAAATCTTATTCCGATGTCCGACGTCGTGATCTGGAATTTGAGGTTGGTGATTGGGTTTTCCTGAAGATCTCGCCGATGAAGGGTGTTATGCGTTTTGGGAAGAAGGGTAAGTTGAGTCCACGGTATATTGGGCCGTACAAAATTCTTCGACGAATTGGACAGGTTGCTTACGAGTTAGAATTGCCATCTGAATTGGAATTTGTCCACCCGGTATTCCATGTATCTATGTTGAGGAAATGTATTGGAGACCCTTCTCGGGTCGTCCCTATCAAAGATGTACAAGTTACAAAGGATCTATCATATGATGAACTGCCAGTGGCTATATTAGATCGTCAAGTCCGCAAGCTGAGAACAAAGGATGTAGCTTCCGTGAAAGTATTATGGAGGAACAAGAATATAGAAGAAATGACATGGGAAGCAGAAGAGGAGATGAAGTCTAAATACCCTTACCTATTCCAGAGTGAAAATAACGAGGATACCGGGGGAAAGAAGGACGCATTATAAGGTGAAACGGCTCTATGAGGTAAGCAATAGCTTGTGAATACTCTTTTTTTAATACAAAATGGTGGTATGCAGATAATGTACATATCCATAATGCTTTGTATAGTCTTGTATGGCCATAGGTTGGGTTTAACTGCTTGCAAGTTTGGCTAGTGTCCATTTTATAAGGGAAACTCAGCCGGAAATCTCCGTCGGAATCCACGATGAGTTAGACACCCCATAAACCCTTACATTCGAGGACGAATGTTCCTAAGGGGGAGAGGATGTTACAACCCAAATTCGCATATCATAGATCACGCCGTAAGGTAGTCGACGTAAATCCAAGAAGAGATTATCTTTGAGATGATAATAAGTTAATCCTATTGGTCTTAAACGATACAAGGGTGTATAAGAGTGGTTAACAAGTATTTGAAGTTAAGCTAATCAAGGATGTTGTAACCCGTATTTTCGGGTAACACTAGAGGTGATTAATTGTCCCAAGAGGTAATGTTTTAATGTATTTAAATCATATAATATCTGTATCATAAGTTTTGAAGTCAAGCAAGTTATGAAACAAAAGTCGATAAAAGTTGTCGCAACTTAGGTTTATAATTTAACTTAAACTTTAGGTTAAATGTTACTGCATTTTACTCCCAATGTGCTTGGAATTATGGGGTTATCTACCTATCAAATTGAAGATCTATGAGTCTAGTTTCCAAGGCATTAAACCGTTCGTCGATACAATCTCGGAATAGAGAGATATTCGCATTTTCGCGAGAGTGCGCCAAGCTGCTCTCTATGGGGCCCACAAAGGCGGTTTAAGACATTTGGACATATATAAGATAACTCAACCCCGTTTTAAGTCATTATTTTTTAGTATATTCAGACCTTATAACCCTAAAAACATTCTCTCAAGGTTCTCTCATGATCCAAGACTCAAACAAAGGGCAAACAACACAAATCAAATGTCGGGAATCCCGTGGTGCTAGTAAGTTTCTTGTTTTTCTTGTTGTTGCTGATTTTTGTGTTGTTCCAGCTCGTGTGGGAGGTTGTTTTAAGTGCTTTATGTTCTGTAAATACACCTTCAAGTTTTTAATATCAACCCTAGGTGATTTCAAGTCTTCTAAAGTAATTCTAGTGCCGAAAAACCCGAATTAATTGCTAGTTTCGCTTCCTTGTTCTTGTGGCAGAATTGAAGGGATATTTCGTGGAAAATTAAGGTCAAATTGGAGTTGTTCTTTCTGTTTAAAGGTAATGAACCTCTTACTCTATATATATTTAAGATTATCCAAGTTGTGGCTAAGTCGTTGATGCTAGAACTTGTGAAATATATATCGAAAGGCTTGGTAGTAATGTTGTTAGTTGGTGGACTGTTTTGGAGGCTCAATATGATTATTAATGATGTTGTTTGGGCTGTTTGGTGATTGTATTGACTTGTGTGAAGTCATATAAATAGGGGAGGTGCTGTCCGTTTCATCGTAAAATAGGTTGCGGTCGATACATAATAGTTACGACGCTTAAACGATAATGATAGTGTCATTTCTTTTATTGTAGACTAAGGAGTCGTGACATTTGCATAGCTTGAGGTTGGGCAGTATATACAAGGTATGTGAGGCTATCCCCTTCATTCTTTTGCACGACTCCAATTGTACATAATGTAATGAACGAGCTCCCAAAGATACTCTACTCTTAGAAGCTAGCAGTACTTACATTGCTGCCCTTCTTATAAAACGATTGATATTGATGTTACTTCTCTTATTCTTATATTATCAATGTTGTTGGTAGTTCCTGATTCTTATAAGATTCTTGATGAAGAGTTAATCCTAATAACGTGTACGAAGGATACCGACCTTACGTCACTCCGAAAGGTTCAAAATATGATTCCAACGAGTCCAGCATGCATCATATATATGTATCTATTTTACTCTACCGAGCCGCGCTATAGTCGGCCGGGTATGGCACCTATTGTGCAACCACTGATCAGTTGGGTTTTACCGAGCTCCACGTGGCCGGGTACGATTCTACCGAGCCCTATGATGGCCGGGTACGTTTTACCGAGCCTATTATGGCCGGGTACGATATGATGATGATGATGCCCACAAAGGCATATGTTTTAAACGTTTATGTATATATATATGTATGTATCATGTATTTCATGTCAGTAGCCCTCAGAGGTACCCAGATGTCACAGGTTGTATATTCCCTATCACTGTTTACATTATTGTTCTTACTTATGCTATTCTGCCTTACATACTCAGTACTTTATTCGTACTGACGTCCTTTTTATTTGTGGACGCTGCATGTCGTGCTGCAGGTCCTGATAGACGGGTAGACGTAGCTCCCCCATCACAGTAGGCTATCCGGTTCAGCGTTATTGGCAAGATCCTTTCTCCGGACTTGCCGTGGTCTTGGTATGCATTTTTGTTATAGACATTATGGGTATGTCGGGGCCCTGTTCCGGCAATGTTGTAGCACTTATGTTCTTTTAGAGGCTCATAGACAGGTGTCGACTCATGTATGGTTTGGAATGCCTTGTCGGCTGATTTTTGTTGTATAGTCTTTCATGGCACCATGGTAGCTCGTACCTTATATATAGTTTCTTGACAGTCTTGTCGTCCCATGTTACGTATGTTCATGACATTATCTTTCATTGTTGGATGTTCATGATCCATGTCTTTCATTTATATCTGTCTTGTCGGCCCTTAAAGATAATAAGGAAGGTTAGATAAAATGTACGTTGGTGCTCGGCAAGTATGGCCCGGGTGCTAGTCATGACCCTCCAGTTGGGTCGTGACAATTGAACCAGTGTGGAGATCAATAAGACCATAATCATGCTCCACACAAAACCTCAACACCTCCAGAATTGCCTTAGCTTCAGCTTCTGTGTTTGTTCTTTCCTACACCTCCTTTCCACATCCATAGACTATATCCCCCTCTTCATTTCGTAACACAAAGCCTATGGAACTTAGTCCTGGATTGTCCCTAGAAGCCCCATCTGTATTGACCTTGATCCACCCTGGACTTGGATATCCCCACAACACCTTAGTGAACTTCAATTTAGGCAAATAGGACTCCATCATACTCAGCAGGTCGGGCCATTTATGTGGTACATTTTGAAGTACTCGCTTTCTGAGTTTAACTAGTGATTGTATAGTAGTGGACACCTGATAAATGACCCCGTTCATAGTTACAACATCTCCATGTTTGTAGCTATTTCTTCTCTTCCATAACTCCTACACAATCACAGCTGGTAAGGCTTACATAATAGGATGCAATCGAGGGATCACATCTGCACTCCAACACTTGGTCACTGCTTGATGGAATGTAATCCACTGCATAGTAATACCTGCATGAGCCAAAAGTTATTTCCACACACTATTTGCAGCATATGATGTAAAGAACAGATGCTGCATAGTCTCCTCGTTTGGTTCAGTACAACACCAACACTTTGAAGCCATAAGATACCCCAATCTCCTGAAGAAATCATCCAAAGGCAGCTTGTTTTTCCACATTTTCCACATGAAGAAAGCAATCTTAAAAGGTAGTCCTTTCACCCAGATTTTCTTGTAAGCATTGGCAGGTTCATTTCTCCTTCTCAAGTATTCCCATGCTGATTTTACACTGAATACACCCCTTGTTTCTAGCATCCATTGAGGTTTGTCCAGAACATCGTGCACTAATAGAGACTTCATGTTCAACAGAATGTGATCTGCAAGTTCTTCTGGCAGTATCTCCCTTATCTTCTCCTCATCCCATTGATCATTCTCAACCACATTATATATGATATGTATGGATTCATCACATAAAAAGTCTGGAGGTGTGACAAAGTATAGAGCTCCCAAACCTGTCCAGTTTCCAAACCAGAATAGTGAGGACCCCATCTTAGGCTGTCATAGTATCTGATATTCAATGATATCCCTACATTCCAACATTTTTCTCCAAACATGAGAACCATTTCTCCAAGGAACGATCATAGGGTTCAATTTTTTGCAATATTTTTGACTCATAAATGGACTCCACAAGCTAGGTTTTGTTCTAACGTTCCACCATAACTTATAAAACAAAGCTTTGGAGATATCATGTAGTGATCGAAAACCCACACCCCCCTCTTCACAAGGTAAACATAAAGTGTTCCAAGAGGCCCAATGCCTTTTTTCCACACCTATTGTATTGCTCTAGAAAAATTGAGCAAAAATTTTATGTAGCTTGTTAATCAAATAAGGTGGGGGATTTACAGAAGAAAGAAGATGTATTAACATACTTTGGAGAACATTAGAGATTAATACAACCCTTCCTCCTATAGACAACAACTTCCCTTTCCAATCATGTAGCCTATTCATTACCTTATTCATGAGATCTTGGTAATAATCCATCCTCCTTCTAGAATAGAAAATAGGACAACCAAGGTACGTAAATGGAAAATCCTGCTTAGTTATACATGTAATCATTTGCACCTTATTCACTACTGCATCACGTGTTGAATGATGCATGTATATGGAAGATTTGTTCTTGTTTATGAGCTGGCCAGATGCACCCTTATAGGCTGCCAAAAATTCCATGATCAAACGCAATGACCTTGCACGAGAAGAAGTAAATATGATAGTATCATTCGTGTATGCTAGATGATTTATTTTGGGACTCCATTTGAGCAATCCTAATCCACAAAAGTATTGATTCCTATACAATGCATTCAACCCTCTTGATAATCAACAGCCAGTACAAATAAAGTAGGTGATAATGGATCACTTTGCTTCACCCCCCTTGTTGATTTAAAGAAACCATGCAGCTGCCCATTAAGTAACACTGAATACCAATTATTTGAAACAATTCCAAAAATCAAGCCAATGAACCTTTCTCCAAATCCCATCTTCCTCAATACCTTAGTTAAGAAAAGCCATGACAGTCAATCATAGGCTTTGGTCATGTCCAATTTGATCACTACATTAGGTCCTGCTTTGCTTCTAAGTCTGATGTATGTGATGATCTCTTGTGTTAAGAGAATATTTTTTACTATGCTCCAGCCTTTTACAAATCCAGCATGTTCTTCAGATATTAGATTTGGAAGCAACACTACAAGCCTTTCGTGCACAACTCTAGAAAAGATCTTGTTAACAAAATTACTAAGGCTAATTGGTCGCATATCAGAGAAAGTAACAACTTCCTTCTTCTTTGGTAGTAATACAAGATTAGTGTGAATGACATATCTGGGAAATTCATGACCACTGAATAAAGCCTTCACCATATCTACAATGTCATCACCAATTATATCCCAATAAGTATGGAAAAAACATCTAGTAAAGCCATCAGGACCCCCTGCACTTTCCCCATTTAGACCAAAAACAACTTATTTTACCTCTTCTTTAGTAGGGTGTTGTATCAATTCCAAGTTCTGAGCATTGTCAATCATTTTATGAATATGATCAAGGATGCCAAAGGATGTGGGAACAGTTTCTTCATGAAATTGGGCTTGAAAAAATCTCACAGCTTCATCATCCATCTCGACACTATCCTCTAACCAATCACCATTAGAATTATGCACTCTCTTCAACTGCAATCTTCTTCTTCTGCCATTAACTTGTGCATGGAAGAATTTTGTATTCCTATCACCATCTTGGAACCATGACATTCCAGCTTTTTGCTTCCAAAATTCCTTCTCCAAAACTAAAAATCTGATCAACTCTGCTTGAACTTTCTGCAGCCTTTCTCTATTATGATATGTAGGAGACCTATCAAATTGAGCCTCATGCACTATCACAACCTCCTCCAGACTTGCAATTCTTTGAAAAATGTCCCAGTATGTTGCTCTACTCCATATTTACAAAGCTTTCTTCAATTTCTTGAGCTTGTGATTGAACACAAAAAAGGATCTCCTACAAAGTCTACATTCCAGTTTTGTCCCACCACATCTTTGAAAGTCGGATGCCTACTCCAAAAATTCAGAAATTTAAAAGCCTTCTTGATTGGTGTAGCATCAGGGTTACTTTTCAATAACATGGGACTATGATTAGACCCTGTTTTAGATAAGTGAGTGATCTCTAAATTAGGCCACATCTGTCAAAACTTCAAATTGCACAGACATCGATCTAATCTTTTGAAAATGCAGTCATCTTCACCTCTACCATTCCACCAAGTGAAAATACTTTCGTTGAAGCATAGATCACATAGGTTACATGTGTTAATACAATGTCGAAAGTCATTTACCTCATTCAAAGACACTGGTAGTCCACCAAATTTCTCCTCCTCGCCCCATATAACATGAAAGTCCCCCCTACAAGCCAAGGTAAGGACATATCATTGGCCAAATTATACAAACTGTCCCACAGTTCTATACGCTCATTGACATCGCATTTTGCATACACAAATGTAACCATAACTTATAATTGACTATCCAGGTTTGTGAACTTCAAAGTAAGATGCTGCTCCAAGACATAAATTATATCAACTCCATGATCATCATCCACGAATACCCAGATTTTATTAGAAACATTAGAGAAGGCCTACAGCATTCCAATCCTCCTCCTATATCTTTCTAGCTTCTTCTTCTTTTGTTTTGGTTTCATGATTCCTATAAACTTAAAATGATGCTGCCTTTGAATGATGATAAGCCTCTCAAAGGCTTGCATTGTCTTTATTGACCTCACATTCCAAATGATGGCATTCATTATTAATTGTGAGATTTAGTTAGGGTCCTTCGAATTTGAACCCCAGGAACTATGCTTTGATTGTTATCTTTTGGTTGTTTCTTCTTCCCCCTTCCAAGTGATTTCCCTTTATCCATGTGCCTAGGTGAGAGATAAACATGCCTTGCAACATGCTTGAAGTTCTGATTAGTAGAATTAGATGTTGGTCTACAAAATGCATACACATAAACTTGCTACTGAACAAATTGATCTAGCAGATAGCTCTCAACTAGCTCTCAGCTTACTGAATGTTAGAGGAATTGTTAAGGATAACACCTTTATATTTGACCTGGAACCACTTCATGGCATCTTCCTTTGTAACCCTGTGCTGGATCCCAACCCGAGACTTGCACCTACGATGTCTGGCAACACGGTATCCTGGGCGTTCTAGGACAACATAGAAATTGATACCATAGATACCAGTCGAAGGGTCATACTTAATTCCAAGATCAATGTGCTCCTGAATACCAAATCCAAAGCAGCCAGTCTCACTGAAGTTCCTTCTCAATAACTCATACTCCTTGACCTTCAATCCACTCTCAAAGAGTTGCATAGCTTTATCCCCTCTGACAGTGACATAGTAGGGAATCTTTTCATTACGTCTGATTCTGAAGGATCGCACAGTATACCTTGCCTTGGAAAAAATAGGGGATTGGCCACTGAGTTGCTCCAATACCTTGGCAGCTCTGGTGAGACGATCTCCGCTTTCACTGATAGAGATGTTGAGAAAGAGCTTGTGGACTTTAATCTCCCTCATCGGATTGCTCAATTTCTACTCTGAAGCTATTGCGCTTCATTTGCAGCTACAGGGCAGGTAGTTAGGGTGCATAGGGAAGGGGAAGGGGGTGCATAGGGCAGGTAGTTAGGGTGCATAGGGCAGGTAGTTAGATTTTAGGTTTGAAAGCACACGTTGCACTCTTTTTTTCCTTGAACCGGTTTTGTCCCAAATGGATTTTACAGCAAGGTTTTTAACGAGACAACCAATAAATCGTGCTAACTTAGAATTGAAGGTCGGTTACGAACCGGTGACGATGATAACAATAGCATTCAATTCCTCTCTTCGATCAACCCCGAACACTGGGTGCATTACCCTCGGATATCAACTTTAGCATGGAAAGAGACTTCAGGATTGAAAGATCATATTGATCGGGGAGATTCATTGTAAGGGCCAAACAGTCAAATGAACCGTGCCCACATAGACTGCTCGAACCTTGGCACAAAGCACTAGAACCCTGGCACAAAGCATTGACACAAGTATAACTATTAAGCCCAAGAATAAAAAGAAGTCTCTTCCTTGCAAATATCTTATCCTTTAAAACATTTTCTTGCATTTTTTTAAGGAATTTCCAATATTCGATCCCCTAAAGGTATCGATCCCAAGGGCCGCCTTAACCCGAGTTCGAACAATCACTCTCTCACTCGGGTACAGCCATCCAAAAATAAACTCGGAAGGTCCAAGCTATTAGACCTCGGGGGCATAAGACCTATTCGGCAACGCCCGAATTTCAAAGGCCACAGCCGCCCTTACTTGGGGACTGTTATCTTAGGGAAGCCCGGATAACTTGGGATAGCAAGCCCATTGAGCAACACCCGAAGTAAAAAGGCTATGGACAAATTAACATGGCTCGAAAATGTCCGAGACCCGAAACAAAAACATGGCCTTCAAAAAATTTCATAACCGGTTCTAAAGGCTACCCTCGGCAAACTATAATCTAAACTACTTTGAGAAAACAGTTTCCAGTGATACCGAATCCCCACGATGCCTTAAAAAAAATAATGTTAAAGAAAAGGTTTGTTTGAACCTTCGAACACAACCTAATTATTTCATGCTAAGGGAAAAAAGCTGTGAAAGGGATCCTAATTATTTCATACAAAAGCTGTGAAAGGGAAAAAAGCCTTGTATATTCATATCCAAAATTTCTTTTTACAAGGGCTAAATAGCCTCGATACAAAATTTTACAAAGGCCGAATAGCCTTGAAAAGCAAAGACAAAAATATTTGAACGGATCCTAAGTGGCCTAGTCTTTGTCAGGGGACACATCATCATCTTCGGGGACTCCGCCACCTTCGGACTCACCCCGAATCTTCAAAACCCTCGGAATCTTCCTCCTTGGGATAAGCCAGCTTCCTGGCCTCAGCTTCGAACACCTTGGCATTCTCGATTTCAGTCAATAAGTCAAAACCCCAAGCATGAACTCCCTCGAGGGCCTCCCTTCAAGATTTCCACTTCGTATGCTACACTATATTTCACACTTGGTCCTGAGCCGCCTCGGCATCGGCCTTGTGCTGGGCCACCCTCTTATCAGCCTTGGCCTTGACCACGATGACCTATGACTTGCCCGTATCAAGCTTCTTGGCCAGATTTTCTTGAGACTGCCGAGCTCAGCTCAGACTGGAGCTCCTCGATATTTTTGACATGTACCAAGGCCTTTTCCTTTGTAGACCAGAGCTTGACCTAAACCAAAGTCAATTATGCCCGGGCAATCTCTATTTCCAAGGCCAGGCGGTCCATGTTTCTTTTTCATTCTTCGGCCTCAGCTTTTACCGTATCCACCTCCACCTGGAGCTGCTAGATCTGGTCAAGTTTCTTTTGAACTTGCAGGTCCGGACCGTTAGCCACTGTGTTTGACTCATTGTCACTAACTTCAAAAACTCTTCTTACCTGCTCGACCAGGTCGGTATGCTCCTTCCGAGCCGCTCCTAGCTCAGCCTGGAGTTTCTCACTAAGAAGCTTGTAAGCATCCCTTTTCTCAGTAAGCTCCCGAGTCTCGGCTTCGTGATGGTTTAACTCTTCCCGATATAGGAAAAAAAGTCTCGTGATGAAGCACCGAGGCCTGCAAGCACAAAGAAAAATACTACGATTGTTTACGACATAAACTAAGTACATAAAAGAGGCATCCAAAGTTACCCTATTTTAACACATGTTGTTCTTCGTTGAACAGGCAAAGCGCTTCCACCTCGTCCATCTTGGCTTGATCCTCTTCAATCACCAGGCACAGAAGATAACTATCAACCTCCATGAGCGCGGAGAGAACCCGGGCACCCTACGGGACAGACATAATGATTGACCATTTTCGGTCAGGATCTGCACTCGAAGCTGGGAACCAATTAACTAATTTTGGACTTGAAGAAGGCCCGATTGCTCCATAGGATGATATCTTCTTTGGCACCGGTAACTCACCCAACCCGGTGACGTCCTCCGAGGTAGTAAAATCTAAGTCGTCAAAGAAATAGTTAAAAGACTCTCCCGCCCCTTGGGGCACCTCCTTTGGGCGTCCTTTCAGCATTCGGGCCTCGTTGATCATTGAATCAATAAATAAAGGTGACTCGGAGAGGTCTATCACCCCAAGTGCACCCTTCGGGGCATTATCCTCTGCCCAAAAAGCATCGGTCGTGGTCTCTTTATCGACCTCCCCAACTTGGGATGAAACTACCTCGCCCCTTTCCGGCTCGGAGGCTTCGGCCACTGCCCCTTCATCAGCCATCCTGGTTTGAGGCAGTTCGATGCCACTTCTCATGGGGGTCATCAACTCGGAAGCTTCTTCTTCTTCCTCGGACACATCCCTCAGTCGATTGAGTGAGTCCGATGGGATTTCCCCAGCGCTGGTGTTTTCCTTGGATTTATGCACCAGCCTCTTTTTTGGTTTTTGCTTCTCCGAGTTCGGAAAACTCGGAGCCCTTTTCCTCACCCTATCTCGGAGCAGGGGACTCGGAGGGGCAATCCTCGCCACCAGATGGAGGCCTCATTGCAACATCCTTGGGAAGACCTGCAAAGAAAAGGAAAATGAGTAAGGGCTCAGGAATATGGGGAAAACCTAAGCGTTGTCCGCACGAGAACGGAATCTCACCGTGAGAATGGGCCTCTCATCGGTCATTCAAAAATTCATGCCATGCACGCTCGGAATATGGTTTTTGCGACACGATGCCCTCGACCCACTCCTTGAGTCGAGGAACTGCATTTGGCATCTGAGCAACAGCTGCACCACCATAAAACATCTATGAGAAGGGAGGAAAAGGAAAAGCGATAAACAAAATCTTAATGGAAAGATTATACTTACGTTTCATGTTCCATTTCTTAGGAAATGGCATATCCTCGGCCGAGATTAAATCCGAGGTCTTCACTCGAACGAATCGGCCTAACCAGCCTCAGTCCCGATCCTTGTCGATGCTCGAGAATGGGGCCTTACTGGCCCGACGGGCAAGTTTTATTAATTCCCCTCGATAGAGTCGGGGACTGTACAGACGCATGAGATAATCGATGGTGAAGGAAAACCCCTCGATTTTGTTATGAAGAAGAGGAGGAGAAATACTATCCTCCAGAAAGAAGGATGAATTTGACCGAGGGTCACCTCGTACCTCTTACAGAAGGCGATGATGACCGGATCCAAAGGGCCCAATGTAAAGGGATAAGTGTAAACACTTAAAAAAAACCTCCACGTGGGTAGTAATCGCTTCCTTGGAGAGGAAGCTATAGGTGACCGAGCATATATATCTCGAGACCGGTTCACACCAACCCAGTACCGAGGAGGTTTTCTCGATCTTGAAATCAGCACCGGTCGGGCACCCCACAGGAACGAACATCTTTAGGGGAGGCTCCGATGTCGGTTCCTCAGTAACAGCAGACGAAACTTTTTCCTCTTCAGCTGGTCACGAGGCAGAGGGAGTTTCTTTTTGGGGAACAGATTTTGAGGTCTTCGCCATTTTGGAAAATGAAGGAAAAAGAGGAAGTTAAAAGAGTATGCTTGATGGTTTGAGATAAAAGAAAAACAAAAGTTCTTATAAAGGATTTCAGAGTAACCAGAAAATAGATGCTTGGGAGTGTTTAAATTTCTAAGGTACGAGGGCAGAAGGTTTGAAAGTAAAGTTTGAATGAACTAATGAGGGGATATTTATAGTCTCTCAGCGACTGGTCACATCTGAGAGTGGTCAACCAACAACTGACAGGCATTTAATGCCTTTAAGACTTGACTGACAAGCTCGGAAATAACTAACAAAAAATTGAAATATCCACAACCGGTCGGATATTACAGTGAGAATCTCGGCACGTATCAGCAAGGAAACGACAATCAGCGAATCAAGAGATTTTTACCTTTTATAGGAATATACCTAGAGTAGGACTCCTCTACTATATAAAGGGGGTATGATAATTCATTCAACACACTGTAACACGCATCACAAAGCAATATATTATTATTATTTCTAATTCTCATTATCTTGTCATTATGTTCCGGGATCGATAAAAGCATTCTGACTCGAGGGTAACCAATCTTCAATGCTAAGATCGATCAACTTGTGTGGTTTGCATTTACTTCCTCATCGTTTATTTCAATATTAATTTGATTTCTCATTTTGTATCAAGTTAGATCACGTATTCATAAAATCAAGTACAAATTCAATTGTTATCCGATTTTGAGGGTAAACAAAGTACTTAGAAGAAGAAAGGCCTTTGATAATAACTTCTAACTAGCTCAATCTAGAGATTATGACTACTGTGATACGATATTTTTGCGTCGAGGGTTATTTTTGTGTTGATCCTGCCTCTCCAAAAATTAAAACTTATATGCTACATTTTTTGGGTTCGTAGTGAGGACCAAAGTTGATCTGCATAATAAAGAAGGCTTTATGAAGAATAAAACAATTAATTAAATTTAAACATCTAAAATAAATTTGACCATGTTTGTTGAGGTTCAAAATAATGAAAATATTTAATTCCGCGACTATTCGAATGAAAGAATAGGAAATTATTATTTTTATTTACAAGGTAGGAGTACAGGTCAAACCCCCCACCTCAAGACAGATTTAATATAAAAAAAAGAAAAATCACATGTCTAGCATCAAACAATTAGTACATGTTCGGACTGCCTTATTAGCAAGTCTACAAGATTTAATACATAAGTAATTAAGATTTTTTATCAGGTCTCTAATTGATAATTATCATAATGTCACGACCCAAAATTTCCTACCGACGGGACCGTGATGGCGCTTAATATTTCACTTGCTAGCCAAGCCGACGTTAGAGAATCATTAAATCAATTCCTTATTTTCATTCAGTAATTAACAATAATTAACTAAGATGAAATATAATAAATACGGAATATCATAAAACTATATTAATTACTACCACCCGGATCTGGAGTTACAATTCATGAGAATTCTAGAATTTACTACAAGTAATAATCTAAAAGAAATACAACTGTCTGAATGAAAGATACAGTAGAACAGAAAAGATAGGCAAGGACTTCAAGGTCTGTGAACGCTGACAGATCTACCTTGAGTTTCCGGACAGCGGACCAATAGCAAAATCTCGATCAACCCGAACCGGTATCAAAGTCTGCACAGAAAGTGCAAAGTGCAGCATCAGTACAACCGACCCCATGTACTGGTAAGTGTCGAGCCTAACCTCGGTGAAGTAGTGACGAGGCTAGGGCAAGACACCCACATATAACCTAAACAGTATAATCATGCTAGTGTCAACAACAATAAATAAAGAAATAACGTAGAAATAATGGGAAGAGAACATACAGCGGGGGAATACAACATAAAGACTGAGAATAATGAAAAGACAGAATTAAACCAAAAATCCTTAAACGAATTGAGCAGTTAAAACAACAAGTAAAACTTCACGGTATCACCCTTCATGCTTTTACTCTCAACCTCACCAAATAAATAAATAGAATGGCACGGCATCACCCTTCGTGCATTAAACCTCTCATAATATACACGGCATCACTCTTCGTGCTTTAAACCTCTCATTATATACACGGCATCACCCTTCGTGCTTTAAACCTCTCATAATATACATGGCATCACCCTTCGTGCTTTACACTCTTCCTCACCATATAAATAAATCACGCACGGCATCACCCTTCGTGCTTTACACTCTTTCTCACAATTCACAGAATCAATAACAACGGATAGAGAGAAGTTTCACAAAGAAATCAATATTTCATCAATGATTACTTTCACAATTTAACATCTCAACCGCGAATCAATATTCACAATTTAATCAACCTTGGTGGAGTGGACACAAGTCTCCCAACATTTCAACAACAACAATAAGCATGGATAAAAAGATTTAAGACTACAAATTTGCAAGAATGGAATTTCACTCTCATGCTATGACTCAACCACAATGCGTAGATGCTCGCCACCTCAACTATTCATCGTATTCAACAACAAAACACGTAGCAATTACTCATACAATACCTATTCCCTCAAGCTAAAGTTAGACACAATACTTACCTCGCTCTGAAGGCCACTTAATTCTCAATCACAGCTTTTTCTTTGGAATTCACCTCCAAACCACTCGTATCTATTCAAAAATGACTCAATAATATCAAACATTGCTAAAGGAATCAACTTTAATGAATAATTACTGATTTCCCAAATTTTTCTCCAAAAAGTCGAAAATCGACCCCGGGCCGCTTGGTCAAAACCCGAGGTTCGGACAAAAATCCATTTACCCATTCACCCCCGAGCCCGAATATGTAATTGGTTTTGGAATCCGACCTCAAATCGAGGTCTAAATCCCCGAATTTCCGAAATCCCTAGTTTTTACCCTAACCCCTAATTCTACAATGAAAACTCTAGATTTTAGGTTGATAATTCAAAAAATGTAATGGGTAATTGAAAGAAAATGGTTTAGAATCACTTACCAACACTTTGGATAAGAAATGACTCTTGAAAAATTGCCTCACACCGTTTGGTTTTTGAGAAAAATGAATTTTTGGCCAAATCCCATGTTTGGAATCTGTTAAGTGCTGGGCGACAGAGTTTATCGCGTTCGCGAGAGCACTGTCACGTTTGCGAAGAGTATAGGCTGCCAAGCCTTCGCGTTCGCGAGACAGTGCTCGCGTTCGCATAGGCTACCCTTCCCTGGTCTTCGCGTTCGCGAGTCATTGTTCGCGTTCGCGATGAAGAAAAAGTTGTCTCCCCCTCCCCTGTGCCTAATACTACGCGTTCGCGATGGTCGTGTCGCGTTCGAGAAGGGTAATGCCCCCATCGCTTCGCGTTCGCGACCAAGCCTTCGCGTTCGCGAAGAAGAAATCCCAGCCTCATCAGTTTACCCTTTGCGTTCGCGAGAGGACCTTCGCGAACGCGAAGAAGGACATGCCAGAACCCAGACTCTGCAGAAACAAAACCAGATTTCCAAAGTTCAAAACATCTTGTGGCCTATCCGAAACTCACCCGAGCCCTCGGGGCTCCAAACCAAACATGCACACAAGTCTAAAAATATCATACGAACTTGCTCGCGTGATCAAGTTGCCAAAATAATACCTAGTACTACGAATTTAGTACCAAATCAAATGAAATTCTCAAGAACACTTTAAAATTCATATCTTCTCAACTGGACGTCCGAATCACGTCAAATCAACTCCAATTCTCACCAAATTTCACAGACAGGTCTTAAATATCATAATGAACCTGTACCGGGCTCCGAAACTAAAATACTGACCCGATACTAACAATGTCAAATATCAATCAATTCTTAAAAAAAAAATAATTTCCAAACTTTTAATTTTTATCAAAAATTTATAACTCAAAGTAGGGACCTCCGAATTCGATTCCGGGCATATGCCCAGGTCCCATAATTCAATACGGATCTATCTGGACTGTAAAAGCACAAATCCGGGCCCGTTTACCAAATATGTTGACCGAAATCAACTAAAATTAACTTTTCAAGGCATAAATTCTTATTTTCATCAATTTTTCACATAAAAGCTTTCCGGAAACCTACCCGGACTGTGCACGCAAATCGAGGAGGGTGAAAATGAGATTTTTAAGGCTTAAGACTGCAGATTCAAGTTCTAAAATATGAGATGACCTTTTGGGTCATCACACATAAAAATTATTTTTTTAGCATAAAAATTTATTTGTAATTACCTAATAAGTGATCTTATTGTTAAATATATTTTACACCGTTAATGCGTGTAATTAAACTCTTTCTAGTGAGATACTTTGGTCATGCTAATATTTATTGAAGATTATTTTAACTTTTAAAGGATAAGTGTTGAGAAATTTTAGGTTATCATTGAAATGAATATTCTCTTAGGGGAACTTTACTACCAAATCACTTTACCATCACTTACTAACCACACCCATAACTCACTCCTTCCAGTGGATTTGGAAGTTAAGGATACCTCCAAAAATCAGACACTTCCTATGGCTTTGCGGCCACCAACGCTTGCCCACTAAGGCGTACTATCACCGCATTGGCATTCCCAATAATGCCACTTGTGTCCACTGTCACACTACTACGGAAACCATCCACCATCTCCTTGTAGAATGCCCGGCATTCAGACACATCTGGTCTGATTTTCACATGCTTCCGACAATTGCTGAACTTCCTACTTTTGAAACTAATCCACTCGAATGCCTCAAACAATTTATCTTACACATGGATACTCCCAACCCCCTTAATATCCCCAATTCCATCCTCATACCCTTATGTCTATGGCATATATGGCTCACTCGAAACGCTATTGTCTTTCGCAACGCCCACAAAACGCTCTCTTCGTCCCATATCATAAATTTGGCGGCTGAATTTTTCTACCTAGCAGGAATGCCTGCTCGCTCAGCCAGTCGCATGCTCCTACATCTTAAATGGGACCCACCGACCACTACACCGTTGAAGCTAAATACCGATGGTTCGGTACACCTAGATACTGGATAGGCGGGGTTGGGAGGTGTCATACGTGACTCCGCAGGAAATTGACTTACGGGTTTTGCGGGGCCCACATCTCTCATGGTAGTGTGGAAACTGAATTATGAGCGCTCTATCATGGATTACAATTAGCTGTTAATCGTGGCTATAAACCTATTGAAAAAAACACTGATGCCCAAGCAGTTACTACACTTTTACAGACCTCCCAACCTTTATATGCTAATATCATAAATGATTGCAGGTTTCTTCTCGCGAGACTGGATGATCCTACTATTCTTTTGACTTACAAGGAGCAAAACCAAGTAGCAGATCTATTAGCTAAGTTTGGATGCAACATGGACCCCACAGTCGGCATCACTCTTTTTTGTACAGTCACCACCTTTTATCCAAACAGCTTTGAAAGACGATCGCTCAGGCACACTTTTTTGTCAAAAGGGTTCCCTCTCAAACCCTACAGCAGTCACTCAGTTTGCAACGTCCCCTTGGACCATATTTTTGTATCTCCCGTGACACGGGAATCGGTAGTGGTAGCTTTAGTTACCCGAACCTCCCCTATGTAATGACCCAGTAAGTGGTCAACCCCTTAGATTAGTGTTTTCGTGTTTACGTGCTCCCGGTACTCATCCGCCTTAATATAATATAAATAGTTATCTTTTGAACAAAAAAAAAGAATATTCTCTTAGGTTTTATAAATTAACCAAATCAAAATGAAGAAAGGAATACTTAAATATCTGTTATTCACCGACAAATTGCCGATTTTTTGGGGGTAAATGACAAGCTGTCAAGTGATCAAGACTAATATGTGAGTAAACGATCAAATATCAATTACTACGTTTAAGTTTCAAAATAAAAATGATGAAAGAAATATGAGATCAAAATGCAAAATTGCAAGTGAAGAAATGTAATGATCAACAATACATTTATGGGCAGAACTAGTGTGTTTTCCTTAAGGTGGCTACTTTTGCTGCAACATATAAATTAATGGAAATGTAACTTCTTCTCTTGTTTTTTTTCCTGCACTTAAGCAATAAGCATGTTCTACTGACTGAATTGACTTGCAAATGTAATCCATGAGCTAAAATGGTCTCAGTTAACTGCTAAATACAAGTCCACTTACTTGAAAACAAACACAAGATTAGTACTTACAAAGTCATAGTAGGACTACTCTATACACACACAAAAATGATAGTAAAACTAAAAACAAGAAACAAGACTACAAAATTTTCTTGCTAATTATGGTCAATATCATGTATATGAGCAATGATTCAAATCGAGAGGTTAAATGCAGTCTAGTAATATATTCACGTAAGACAGAGTTTGGTTAGATAATTTGATAAGCCATGATTTTTTCCGTATTTCAGAATACGGTTAACATATTAACTAATTGTTATGATAAACTAAATTGATTTTTTGCTATATGTTTTCTATAGTTCCTCGACGTGACATGAGAAAATGCGTTTGTTTACAAATTAGTGCATATGCGGATAAGGAAACAACTTTAAGGTTTATACATTTTTCACCGCACAAATAATGAAACAAAATTAATTTAGCCATGCAATCAAAAATTAAATTCAGGTTTTGGTAGGTTTATAAGTTAGGTATAATTTTGAATTCTGAAATCTAATTGTAAAGCATTATAGAAAGTTATTTACAAGCTTCCCGTATTTTATAATTTTGGGATTCTTTTCAACTCTAGCATGCCCTCCTCAAACCAACTATAAAAGACCCCATCTTTGTTCCTTTGTTTTCATCCACACTCGCATTCTCTACTTTCTCTCTTTACCTTTCCTCCATTTTGCAAATGATATTTGAGTTTTTTTTTTCAATGTCATATAAATGGTCCAAAGAAAATGTTGAATGGAATTGCTCTCTTCATTTGGTAGAGGCATGGGCAGTGGCATGTCCCCTCCAGGATTAGGCATCGGGGTACCTTCGATTGTAGTCATTTCAAATATGTCGCAACTTCTTTAGTCAACTCGTTCAACACTATATTAGGTTCTTTCACAATCTTATCAGTCAAATTTGAAAAATGTGCATGATTTTCTAGATCTAGTCGCATAACTATGATGAAAAATCATGCACATTCTACAAATGTTGTTGACAAGATTGTGAAGTTACCTAATGTAGTAGTAAACGAGCTGGCTAAAGAAGTTGCAACATGCTTAAAACGGCTCCAATCTAAGGTCCCCCTATTCAAAATCTTGGAGAGGACATGTCACTTACTATGCCTTTTAATGTTGATTACACCTTGGCTTTCAATATGTTCGTATCTGTCATAATACGGAATTCTCACCGTCGGGACCGTGATGGCGCCTAACATTTCACTTGCTAGGTAAGCCAACGTTAGAGAATCATTTAAACCAATTCTTATTCCATTTAGTAAATAACAATAATTAGCTAAGATAAAATATAATAAGTGCGGAATAATATAAAACCTGTATTAATTACTAACACCCGAATCTGGAGTCACAATTCACGAGCATTCTAGAATTTACTACAAGTAATAGTCTGAAAGAAATACAATTGTCTGAATGAAAGAAACAGTAGAACTAAAAAGATTGACCGGGACTTCAAGGTTTGCGAACGCCGACAGATCTACCTTGAGTCTCCGGATAACGGTCCGATAGCAAAATCTCGATCAACCCGAGCCGGTACCAAAATCAGCACAGAAAGTGAAGAGTGCAGTATCAGTACAACCGACCCCATGTACTGGTAAGTGTCGAGCCTAACCTCCACGAAGTAGTGACAAGGCTAAGGCAAGGTACCTACAAATCAACCTATACAATTTAACAGTGTATATACAAGTAATAATAATGAAGAGCTAGACAGGAAGTATCGGGAGGGGAAAACATGCTGGGGGAAATACGAGATAAGGAAACTACAGCAGAATGATAACTGGAACAACCAATATACTATGAATCAGCAGAAACAACAGATACAGTAAAGGAAAAGCGCACGGCATCACCCTTCGTACTTTTACTCTCAATCTCACCATAAATCAATAGAAACGGTACGACATCACCCTTCGTCTTTTTACTCTCAATCTCACCATAAATCAATAGAAACGGCACTGCATCACCCTTCGTGTTTTTACTCTCAATCTCACCATAGATCAATAGAAACGGCACGGCATCACCCTTCATGCTTTTACTCTCAATCTCACCATAAATCAATAGAAACGGCACGGCATCACCCTTCGTGCTTTTAACACTCTCCCTTACCATAATGCAATGCATAAATAACAACAGGGAGATAGAATAACAAGTACAATCCTTACTTTATTATTTGGTTCCACAATATCAATCTCAACTTTGAAATAAATTCTCAATTATCACCAGAAAATCTGTAAACATGATAAGAACGATCAATTTAACACTAGTATAAACACGTAGCAATTAGGCGTAGGAAAGAGACAATATAAGAAAAATGAAAGAAACAGGGAAAACAGGTAAATTGGAGGCGCATAAGTACTCGTCACCTCACATATACGCCGCTCACATGAATTTCACATAGCAAATAGTCTAACGTTCCTAATTCCCTCAAGTCAGGGTTAGACACAACACTTACCTTGCTCTGAAAGTCACTTAATTCTCAATCACAGTTTTTTCTATAAAATTCACCTCCAAACCACTCGTATCTATTCAAAAACGACTCAATAATATCAAATATTGACAAAGGAATTAATTACATTGCATAAATTTAGATTTCCCAACTTTTCTCCAAAAAGTTAAAAATCGACACCGGGTCCGCTTGGTCAAAACCCGAGGTTCGGACTAAAATTCATTTACTCATTCACCCCCGAGCCCTGATATATAATTGGTTTTGGAATCTGACCTCAAATTAAGGTCTAAATCCTTAAATTTTCGAAATCCCTAATTTCTACCCTAACCCCTAATTCTACCATGAAAACTCTAGATTTTAGGTTGATAATTTATAAAATGTAATGGGTAATTGAAAGAAAATGGTTTATAATCACTTACCAACACTTTGGGGAAGAAAATGACTCTTGCAAATCGCCTCTCACCGTTTGGTTTTTGAGAAAATGAATTTTTTTGGCTGAATCCCGTGTTTGGATTCTATTAAGTGCTAGGCGACAGTGTTCATCGTGTTTGCGAGAACACTGTCGCATTCACGAAGGGTATAAGCTACCAAGCCTTCGCATTCGCGAGACCATGTTCGCGTTCGCCTAGGCTACCCATCCCCCTGGCCTTCGCATTCACGAGACATCGCTCGCGTTCGCGATGAAGGAAAGGCTGACCCCCCAAGTGCCTAACACTACGCGTTCGCGATGAGCTTGTCGCATTCGCGAAGGGTAACCCCCCCCATCGCTTCGCGTTCGCGACCAAGCCTTCGCGTTCGCTAAGAAGAAAATTCTGGCCCTCCTGTGAACGCGAAGAGTAACGCCCCCATCGCTTCGCGTTTGCGACCAAGCCTTCGCGTTCGCTAAGAAGAAAATTCCGGCCTCACCAGTTTACTCTTCGCGTTCACGGGAGTACCTTCACGAACGCGAAGAAGGACATGCCAGAACATTCCGTGGCCTATCCGAAACTCACCCGAGCCCTCGGGGCTCAAACCAAACATGCACACAAGTATAAAAATATCATACGAACTTGCTCGCGCGATCAAATCGCCAAAATAACACCTAGAACTACAAATTTAGCACCAAATCAAATGAAATTCTCAAGAACACTTTAAAATTTCTATCTTACTAGACGTCTGAATCACGTCAAATCAACTCCCTTTCTCACCAAATTTCACAGACAAGTCTTAAATATCATAATAAACCTGTATCGGGCTCCGAAATCAAAATACGGACCCGGTACTAACAATACCAAACATAAATAAATTCTTAAAAATAAATAATTTTTTGACTTTTTAATTTTCATCAAAAATTCATAACTCGAGCTAGGGACCTCCGAATTCGATTCCGGGTATACGCCCATGTCCCATAATTCGATACACACCCACCGGGACTGTCAAAATGTAGATCTGGGCCTGTTTACCAAAAATGTTGACTGAAATCAACTAAAATCAACTTGTAAGGCAAATATTCTTATTTTCAACATAAACATTTTCCGGAAACATGCCCGGACTGCGCACGCAAATCGACGATGGTAAAAATGAGATTTTTAAGGCTTAAGAGCGTAGAATCGAGTTTTAAAACATAAGATGATCTTTTGGGTCATCATATTCTACACCTCTAAAACAACCGTTCGTCCTCGAACGGACATAGAAAAGGACCTGAGCTGGTGAAAAGGTGTGGATATCTACTCCGCATATCGGACTCTGACTCCCAAGTAACTGCCTCAACAGGTTGACCTCTCCACTGTACTCGAACTGAAGGGTAACTCTTTGATCTCAACTAGCGTACTTGTCGGGCTAGAATAGCCATCGGCTCCTCCTCGTAAGTCGAATCCTTGTCCAACTGGACAGAGTTGAAATCTAACACATATGACGGATTGCCGTGATACTTTTGAAGCATGGACATATAGAACACCGGATGAACTGATGATAACCCTGGTGGAAATGCAAGCATGTAAGCCACCTCTCCCACTCTCTCCATAATCTAAAAAGGTCTGATATACCTAGGGATCAACTTGCCCTTCTTTCCGAACCTCTTTACACCCTTTATGGGTGATACCCGAAGTAACACTCTCTCCCCAACCATGAATGCAACATCACGAACTCTACGGTCGGCATAACTCTTCTGCCCAGACTGAGCTGTGCAAAGTCGATCCTGAATAATATTGATCTCATCCAAGGCATCCTGTACTAATCCTGTGCCCAATAACCGAGCCTCCTCCGACTCGAACCACCCAGCTGGCGACCGGCACAACCTACCATATAATGCCTCATAGGGAGCCATCTGAATGCTTGACTGGTAGCTGTTATTGTATGCAAACTCTGCAAGGGGCAAGAACTTATCCCTTGATCCTCCGAAGTCTATAACACATGCGCGGAGCATATCTTCCAAGATCTGAATAGTACGCTCGGACTGCCCGTCCGTATGAGGATGGAATGATGTGCTCAACTCAACCAGCATACCCAACTCACAATGTACTGCCCTCCAGAAGTTCGAGGTGAACAGCATACCTCGATAAGAAATGATAGACACGGGCACACCATGAAGACGGACGATCGCACGAATGTAAATCTCTGCCAACAGCTCCGAAGAATAGGTAACTGCCACGGGAATGAAGTGCGCTGACTTGGTCAGCCTGTCCACAATGACCCAAACTGCATCGAACTTCCTCTGAGTCCGTGGGAGTCCAACACCAAAATCCATAGTGATACGCTCCCACTTCCACTCAGGAATCTCTAACCTCTGAACTAAACAACCAGGTCTCTGATGCTCACACTTTACCTGCTGGCAATTTAACCACTGAGATATATAAGCAACTATATCCTTCTTCATTCGCCTCTACCAATAATGCTGCCGCAAGTCCTGATACATCTTGGTGGTGCCCGGATGAATAGAATATCGGGAACTATGGGCCTCCTCAAGAATCAACTCACGAAGTCCATCCACATTAGGCACACAAATACGACCATGCATCCTCAAAAATCCATCATCTCCAACAGTTTCCTGCTTGGCACCACTGTGCCGCACTGTGTCTCTAAGGATAAGTAAATGAGGATCGTCATCCTATCGACCTCTGATTTGCTCAAACAAAGAAGACCGAGCAACTACACAAGATAGAACACGGCTGGGCTCAGAAACATCCAACCTCACGAACTGATTGGCCAAGGCCTGAACATCCAATGCATGCGGTCTCTCACCAACTAGAATATAAGCAAGGCTACCCATACTGACTAACTTTCTACTCAAAGCATCGGACACCACATTGGCCTTCCCGACATGATACAATATAGTGATATCATAGTCTTTCAATAGCTCCAACCACCTCCTCTACCTCAAATTGAGTTCCTTCTACTTGAACAAATACTGCAAGCTTCGATGATCCGTGAATACCTCACATTGTACGCCATAAATATAGTGCCTCTAAATCTTCATCGCGTGAAAAATGGCTGCCATATCTAGATCATAAACAGGGTAATTCTTCTCGTGAACCTTCAGCTGTCGCGAAGCATATGCAATAACCTTGCCACCCTGCATCAATACCGCACCCAGACCAATACGAGATGTGTCACAATATACTATATAAGATCCTGAAACTGTGGGTAACACCAATACCAGTGCCGTAGTCAAAGCTATCTTAAGCTTCTGGAAACATGTCTCACACGCGTCTAACCACCTGAATGGGGAACCCTTCTGGGTCAACCTGGTCAACGGGGCTGCTATGGATAAAAACACCTCCACAAATCGACGGTAGTAGCCCGCCAAACCCACAAAACTACGGATCTCTATAGCGGATGTAGGTCTAGGCCAGTTTTGAACTGCCTCAATCTTCCTAGGATCCACCTGAATGCTCTCTGCTAATACAACGTGACACAAGAAAGCAACTGAACTCAACCAAAACTCACATTTTGAGAACTTAGCATATAACTGGCTATCTCTCAGACTCTGAAGAATGATCTGAAGGTGCTGCTCATGTTCCTCTCGGTTGTGGGAGTAGACCAAGATATCATCAATAAACACAATCACAAAGGAATCCAAGTAGGGCTTGAACACTCAGTTCATCAAATCCATGAATGCTGCTGGGGCATTTGTCAGCCCAAATGACATAACTAGAAACTCATAATGGCCACACCAAGTTCGAAAAGCTGTCTTGGGACATCGGATGCCCTTATCCTCAACTGATGGTAGCCAGATCTCAAATCAATATTTGAAAATACCTGGGCACCCTGAAGCTGATCAAATAAATCATCAATCCTCGGCAATGGGTACTTGTTCTTCATGGTGACTTTGTTCAACTGCCGATAATCTATACACATCCTCATCGATCCATCTTTCTTCATCACAAACAACACAGATGCACCCCAGGGTGAGACACTATGTATAATGAAGCCCTTATCAAACAAATCTTGTAACTGTCCCTTCAATTCTTTCAACTCTGGCGGGGCCATGCGGTATGATAGAATGGAAATGGGCTGAGTGCCCGGAGCCAAATCAATGCAGAAATCAATGTCCCTATCGGGTGGCATCCCCGGCAAGTCACCAGGAAACACCTCTGGAAACTCACGAACAACTGGCACTGAATCCATGGAAGGAACCTCTGTACTAGAATCACGGACATAAGCTAAATAAGCTAGACACCCATTCTCGACCATATGCCGAGCCTTCACATAAGAGATAACCCTACTGGCGGAATGGCCAAGAATCCATCTCCACTCTAATTGAGGCAACCACTGCAAGGCTAAGGTCACCGTCTTGGCGTGACAATCTAATATAGGTTGACCTCTCCACTACACTCGAACTGAAGGGTAACTCTTTGATCTCAACTGGCGTACTTGTCGGGCTAGAATAGCCATCGGCTCCTCCTCGTAAGTCGAATCCTTGTCCAACTGGACAGAGCTGAAATCTAACACATAGGACGGATCGCCGTGATAATTTTGAAGCATGGACACATGGAACACTAGATGAACTAATGATACCCCTGGTGGCAATGCAAGCATGTAAGCCACCTCTCCCACTCTCTCCATAATCTAAAAAGGTCCGATATTCCTAGGGCTCAACTTGCCCTTCTTTCCAAACCTCTTTACACCCTTCATGGGTGATACCCGAAGTAACACTCTCTCCCCGACCATGAATGCAACATCATGAACTCTACGGTCGGCATAATTCTTCTGCCTGGACTGAGTTGTGAAAAGTCGATCCTAAATAATCTTGATCTCATCTAAGGCATCCTGTACTAAGCCTGTGCCCTACAACCAAGCCTCCCCCGACTAGAACCACCTAGCTGGCGACCGGCACCACCTACCATATAATGCCTCATAGGGAGCCATCTGAATGCTCGACTAGTAGCTATTATTGTATGCAAACTCTGCAAGGGGCAAGAACTTATCCCTTGATCCTCTGAAGTCTATAACACATGCGCGGAGCATATCCTCCAAGATCTGAATAGTACGCTCGGACTGCCCGTCCGTCTGAGGATGGAATGATGTGCTCAACTCAACCAGCGTACCCAACTCACAATGTACTGCCCTCCAGAAGTTCGAGGTGAACAGCGTACGTCGATCAGAAATGATAGACACGGGCACACCATGAAGACGGACGATTGCACGAATGTAAATCTCTGCCAACCGCTCCGAAGAATAGGTAACTGCCATGGGAATGAAGTGCGCTGACTTGGTCAGCCTGTCCACAATGACCCAAACTGCATCGAACTTCCTCTGAGTCCGTGGGAGTCCAACACCAAAATCCATGGTGATACGCTCCCACTTCCATTCAGGAATCTCTAACCTCTGAACTAAACAACCATGTCTCTGATGCTCACACTTTACCTGCTGGCAATTTAACCACTGAGATATATAAGCAACTATATCCTTCTTCATTCGCCTCTACCAATAATGCTGCCGCAAGTCCTGATACATCTTGGTGGTGCCCGGATGAATAGAATATCGGGAACTATGGGCCTCCTCAAGAATCAACTCACGAAGTCCATCCACATTAGGCACACAAATACGACCATGCATCCTCAAAAATCCATCATCTCCAACAGTTTCCTGCTTGGCACCACTGTGCCGCACTGTGTCTCTAAGGACAAGTAAATGAGGATCGTCATCCTGTCGATCTCTGATTTACTCAAACAAAGAAGACCGAGCAACTGTACAAGATAGAATATGGCTGGGCTCAGAAACATCTAACCTCACTAACTGATTGGCCAAGGCCTGAACATCCAATGCATGCGGTCTCTCACCAACTAGAATATAAGCAAGGCTACCCATACTAGCTAACTTTCTACTCAAAGCATCAGACACCACATTGGCCTTCCCGACATGATACAATATGGTGATATCATAGTCTTTCAATAGCTCCAACCACCTCCTCTACCTCAAATTGAGTTCCTTCTACTTGAACAAATACTGCAAGCTTCGATGATCCGTGAATATCTCACATTGTACGCCATAAAGATAGTGCCTCTAAATCTTCATCGCGTGAAAAATGGCTGCCATATCTAGATCATGAACAGGGTAATTCTTCTCGTGAACCTTCAGATGTCGCGAAGCATATGCAATAACCTTGCCACCCTGCATCACTACCGCACCCATACCAATACGAGATGTGTCACAATATACTGTATAAGATCCTGAACCTATGGGTAACACCAATACCAGTGCCGTAGTCAAAGCTATCTTAAGCTTTTGGAAGTGCATCTCACACTCGTCTGACCACCTGAATGGGGCACCTTTCTGGGTCAACCTGGTCAACGGGGCTACTATGGATTAAAACACCTCCACAAATCGACGGTAGTAGCCCGCCAAACCCACAAAACTACGGATCTCTGTAGTGGATGTGGGTCTAGGCCAGTTTTGAACTGCCTCAATCTTCCTAGGATCCACCTGAATACTCTCTGCTAATACAACGTGACACAGGAAAGCAACTGAACTCAACCAAAACTCACATTTTGAGAATTTAGCATATAACCGGCTATCTCTTAGACTCTGAAGAATGATCTGAAGGTGTTGCTCATGTTCCTCTCGGTTGTGGGAGTAGACCAAGATATCATCAATAAACACAATCACAAAGGAATCCAAGTAGGGCTTGAACACTCGGTTCATCAAATCCATGAATGCTGCTGGGGCATTTGTCAGCCCAAATGACATAACTAGAAACTCATAATGGCCACACCAAGTTCGAAAAGTTGTCTTGGGGACATCAGATGCCCTAATCCTCAACTGATGGTAGACAGATCTCAAATCAATCTTTGAAAACACCTGGGCACCCTGAAGCTGATCAAATAAATCATCAATCCTCGGCAATGGGTACTTGTTCTTCATGGTGACTTTGTTCAACTGCTGATAATCTATACACATCCTCATCGATCCATCTTTCTTCATCACAAACAACACAGATGCACCCCAGGGCGAGACACTAGGTATAATGAAGCCCTTATCAAACAAATCTTGTAACTGTTCCTTCAATTCTTTCAACTCTGGCGGGGCCATGCGGTATGATAGAATGGAAATGGGCTGAGTGCCGGAGCCAAATCAATGTCCCTATCGGGTGGCATCCCCGGCAAGTCACCAGGAAACACCTCTGGAAACTCACGAACAACTAGCACTGAATCCATGGAAGGAACCTCTGCGCTAGAATCACGGACATAAGCCAAATAAGCTAGACACCCCTTCTCGACCATATGCCGAGCCTTCACATAAGAGATAACCCTATTGGCGGAATGGCCAAGAATCCATATCCACTCTAATCGAGGCAACCCCTGCAAGGCTAAGGTCACCGTCTTGGCGTGACAATCTAATATAGCATGATAGGGTGACAGCCAATCCATACCCAGTATGACATCAAGATCAACCATATCAAGAAGTAGAAGATCTACACGAGTCTCAAGAATCCCAATGGTGACCACACATGAACGATAAACACGATCTACAACAATAGCATCCCCCACTGGCGTGGACATATACATAGGAGAACTCAAGGAATCACGGGGCACAACCAAATATGAAGCAAAATAGGATGACACATAGAGTAAGTAGTCCCCTGATCAAATAGAACTAAAGCATCTCTACTGCAAACTAAAACAGTACAAGTGATAACAGTGTCAGATGACTCAGTCTCAGGCCTGGCTGGGAAAGCATAACATCAGGGCTGGGGCCCACCACCCTAAACTACGTCCCTGGGACGGCCTATAACTGGCTGGTCTCCACCTCTAACGACCTGACCTCCACCTCTAACAACCTAGCCTCTACCTCTGGCTGCCTGACCCTTGCCTCTGGCTGGCTGAGCAGGTGGTGCAGCAACTGGTGCCGGAACCATGGCACGAGAACTCTGATGCTATGAGCTACCCGTTTCTCGAGGGCAAAATCTAGCAATGTTCCTCGGATCACCACAAGTATAACATAACCTCGGCTGTTGTGACTGTTGACCCTGAAACTGACCCTGTCGACCTGAGTAACCACCCTGATAACTCTGGGGTGGATGTGCACTAATAGGAGCTGATAGTGCATTGTAGGATGGCTGGTCAGAATAAGGCATATGAGGACCACGACTACCTGAGGCACCGTGGGATGCCTGGAGTGCTGAATGAGATGGCCTGGGAGTATGGCCTCTACCAAAAGTACCACTTCCTCTAGATGAGGCACAGCTGAACTCACCGGAGTAACGAGGCCTCTTATCAGACCCCTGACCTCCCTGAGCAAGAACAATCTCGACTCGTCTTGCGACATTAGCAGCCGCATGAAAAGAAATTTCACTCCCAGTCTCCTTAGCCATCTGCAATCTGATAGGCTGAGCAAGTCCATCAATAAACCTCCTCACCCTCTCTCTCTCTTGGTGCCATGGGTATTGCGCTCGTCTGGGCCACACTCTCCATAAGGCCCACCAAACGGACCAAAGCGTCCTGAAGTACTGGGGTGGCAATGAACCCCTCTGGAACCTGAGCTGGTCCGACAGGAACAGTCTGTGCTGGAACCTCCTCGTGGAGCTCTATCTGAGGCTCCACTTCTGGGGCTGCTGCTCGGGCTCTGGACTGAGCCCCGCCCCTACCTCGGCCTCGACCTCTGCCCCGCGTAGGAGCTGCCACTAGAGGCTTTGGTTGCTGCTCAGATGAGGAAGTGGTACGTGTTCTCGCCATCTGCGAGAGAACAAGAGTAGAAGAGTTCAATTAGTATTGAGAAAACAACATCGCGATAGAGGAGAATAGAAGTGAAATTTGTTCCTAAACTTCATAGCCTCTAGAAGATAAGCACAGACGTCTATGTACCGATCCAGACCCTACTAGTAGGATTTTATTCGGTTGTTGTTGTTGTTATCTCCGTACCGATCCTCCAGACTCTATTAAGCTTTCTCGTGAATCGTGAGACCTAGGTAACCTAGTGCTCTGATACCAATTTGTCACGACTCAGAATTCCCAGTGTCCGGGCCATGATGGCGCCTAACATTTAACTTGCTAGGCAAGCCAACGTTATAGAATCATTTAAACCAATTCTTATTCCATTCAGTAAATAACAATAATTATCTAAGATGAAATATAATAAGTGCGGAATAATATAAACATTGAATTAATTTTACCACCCGGATCTGGAGTCATAATTCATGAGCATTCTAGAATTTACTCCAAGTAACAGTCTGAAAGAAATACAATTGTCTCAATGAAAGAAATAGTAGAACAGAAAAGATAGACGGGGACTTTAAGGTCTGTGAACGCCGACAGATCTACCTTGAGTCTCCGGATAGCGGTTCGATAGCAAAATCTCGATCAACCCGAGGCGGTACCAAAATATACACAGAAAGTGCAGAATGCAGTATCAATACAATTGACCCCATGTACTGGTAAGTGTCGAGCCTAACCTCGACAAAGTAGTGACGAGGCTAAGGCAAGGCACCTACAGATCAACCTGTACAATTTAACAGTGTATATAAAAATAACAGTAATGAAGAGCCAGACAGGAAGTATCGGAAGGGGGAAACATGCTGGGGGAAATACGAGATAAGAAAACTACAGCAGAATGATGACTGGAACAACCAATATACTATGAATCAACAGAAACAACGAATACAGTAAAGGAAAAGTGCACGGCATCACCCTTCGTGCTTTTACTCTCAATCTCACCATAAATCAATAGAAACGGTACGGCATCACCCTTCGTGCTTTTACTCTAAATCTCACCATAAATCAATAGAAAGGGCACGGCATCCCCCTTCGTGCTTTTAACACTCTTTCTTACCATAATGCAATGCATAAATAACAACAGGGAGATAGAATAACAAGTACAAGCCTTATTCAACATTTGGTTCCACAATATCAATCTCAACTTTGAAATAAATTCTCAATTATCACCAGAAAATCCATAAACATGATAAGAACGATCAATTTAACAACACTAGTATAAACATGTAGAAATTAGGCATAGAAAAGAGATAATATAAGAAAAATCGAATAAACAGGGAAAACAAGTAAATTGGTGGCGCATAAGTACTCGTCACCTCACATATACGCCGCTCACATGAATTTAACATAGAAAATAATCTAAGGTTCCTAATTCCCTCAAGTCAGGGTTCGACACAACACTTAACCTTGCTCCGAAGGTCACTTAATTCTCAGTCACAGCTTTTCCTCTAGAATTCACCTCCAAACCACTCGTATCTATTCAAAAACGACTCAATAATATCAAATATTTCCAAAGGAATTAATTACATTGCATAAATTTAGATTTCCCAACTTTTTCTCCAAAAATTTAAAAATCGACCCCGTGCCCGCTTGGTCAAAACCCGAGGTTCGGACCAAAATCCATCTACACATTCACCCCCGAGCCTGGATATATAATTGGTTTTGGAATCCGACCTCAAATTGAGTTCTAAATCCTTAAATTTTTGAAATTCCTAGTTTCTACACTAACCCCTAATTCTACCATGAAAACTCTAGAGTTTAGGTTGATAATTCATGAAATGTAATGGGTAATTGAAAAACAATGGTTTAGAATCACTTACCAATACTTTGGGGAACAAAATGACTCTTGAAAATCGCCTCTCATCATTTGGTGTTTGAGAAAATGAATTTTTTTGGTTAAATCCCATGTTTGGATTCTATTAAGTGATGGGCGACAGTGTTCATCGCATTCGCGAGAACACTGTCGCATTTGCGAAGGGTATAGGCTGCCAAACCTTCGCGTTTGCGAGACCATGTTCGCGTTCGCGTAGCCTACCCCTCCCCCTGGCCTTCGCGTTCGCGAGACATCGCTCGCGTTCGCGATAAAGGAAAGGTTGAGCCCCCCCTCCCCCAGTGCCTAACACTGCGCGTTCGCGATGAGCTTGTTGCGTTCGCGAAGGGTAACGCCCCCATCGCTTCGTGTTCACGAAGAAGAAAATTCTGGCCTCATCAGATTACTCTTCGCGTTCGCGGAAGTACCTTCGCGAATGCGAAGAAGGACATGCCAGAACACCTGCTGCAGCAAAATACCAGGTTTTCCCAAATCCAAAACATCCTGTGGCCTATCCGAAACTCACCCGAGCCATCGGGGCTCCAAACCAAACAAGTACACAAGTCTAAAAACATTATACGAACTTGCTCGCGCGATCAAATTGCCAAAATAACATCTAAAACTATGAATTTAGCACCAAATCAAATGAAATTCTCAAGAAAACTTTAAAATTCCTATCTTCTTAACTAGACGTCTGAATCACGTCAAATCAACTCTGTTTCTTAAGAAATTACACAGACAAGTCTTAAATATCATAATGAACCTGTACCGGGCTCCGGAACCAAAATACGGACCCGGTACTAACAACGTCAAACATAAATCAATTTTTAAAAACAAATAATTTTCAGACTTTTTAATTTTCATCAAAAATTCATAACTCGAGCTAGGGATCTCCAAATTCGATTTCGGGCATACGCCCAGGTCCCATAATTCGATATCGACCCATCGGTGCCGTCAAAACATGGATCCGAGCCCGTCTACCAAAAATGCTGACTGAAGTCAACTAAAATCAACTTTTAAGGTAAAAATTCTTATTTTCATCAATTTTCAACATAAAAGTTTTTCGGAAATACGCCCGGACTGCACATGCAAATCGAGGAGGGTAAAAATAAGATTTTTAAGTCTTAAGAGCGCAGAATCGAGTTCTAAAACATAAGATGACCTTTTGGGTCATCACAGTATCTCTACACTTTCTTTGTTTGTGTAAATGTATTTCTAAAGAAAAAAAAGTCTAGCAAAATAGAAGATATTGTACTCTGAGATGTATTTTTACAGAGCATAGCTTGAATTATGATGAAATATTAATGCTTCTGATTATGGATGTACAAAAAAAACCGATAATTCGAGTTAAATCGGGAAAAAAAATCGATTGTGGTTTGGTTTGATTTGGTTTGGTATTGAAAAATAAAACCCGACCATAATTGGCTTGGTTTGGTTTTAACTAATAAAAGTCAAACCGAAACCAAACCAATCTGATAGTACATTTATACAATTTTTAAAAATATTTTATACAAATAAATATTTATTGTAATGTAATTTATAAATATTGATTAAACTTTTTCACAGTTTTATCTTTTAACGCATTATTTCAAGTTTGGACTTAACATTCTTGAATGGTAAATAATATTGTAGCTCATAAATGTGGTAACTCAAACAAAGTTCAAATCAATACTAATATTAACAAAAAAAAAATCAATTCAGCACTAGGAATGATGATAGTGTTGGTTGGATATCTATTTTTTAGTTTTACATTGGCTTATAATGAAAATGCATAACTTAGTTTATCTTTTTCTTTAGTGCTTAATTATGTAATTAATAGTACTTGTTAGCTATGCCTCTTTTAGCATGACCTATTTAGTATTTTCAGATTACGTTAATTTTCATTATGACTTATTAATTAGTAATATTTACTTTATGCAATTTTATTATCTTTGTTATTGAATATTTTAGTATAATGCTATGACTTATCTCATATTATCGTGTTATTTTCTTGAAAAATACAATACAGTTGTATCTTACTAGGACTAAAGAAATATTTGAAGCACAAGTTACATATTTTGTGTTATTAAGACTTTACCGGGAAAAAACCTGAAAACTCAAATAAAATCGAAAAACCAGAGAAAAATCGAGTTGAAAAACCCGACTTTGTTTGTTTCGTTTGGTTTATAGATTTAAAAACCCGATACCATTGTGTAACGACCCAACCTGTCATTTTGAGAATTAGCATTTCGTTCGGTGGCTTAAGGTCTCGAACAGCTTTGAAATGTGTATTATCACTTGCGAGGGTGGTCAAGTTTGGTTTTCGGATGATTCAGGATTTAATTGAAAGAATAATTCTTCTTTTGGAAGCTTAAGTTGAAATAATTGACCGGATGGTGAATTATGTGTAAATGACTCCGGAATGGAATTCTGATGGTTCCAATAACTCTGTATGGTGATTTCGGACTTAGGAGTGTGTCTGGATATTTATTTTGATGTCCGTAGCTAAATTAGGCTTGAAATGGCGAAAATAGGAAATTTAAGTTTGGAAGTTTGACTGGGCAGTTGACTTTTTGATATCGGGATCAAAATCCGATTCTGGAACTTAAAACAACTCTGTTATGTCATTTATGACTTGTGTGCAAAATTTGAGGTCAATTGGAGTTAATTTGATAGGTTTCGGCATCAAATGTAGAATTTGAAATTTCTTACTTTCATTAGGCTAGAATTGGGGTGCGATTCGTGGTTTTAGTATTGTTTGATGTGATTTAATGCCTCGACTAAGTCTGTAATATATTTTGAGACTTGTTGGTATATTCGGATGGAGTCCCTAGGAGCTCGGGTGAGTTTCGGAGTAGTTTCGGACCATTTCTAGGCCATTTTTAACTGTTGGATTCTTTTGCTACAGCAGTGTGCATCGCAGATATTTCTGCTACACAGGACTGACTTTGGAAGCTTATATCTCGTAATCTATAAGGAATTTTGCGATGATCCAAAAATGAAAGTTGTAGCCTTTATATCTAGTTTTCAGAAATTTAAATTGTTTGGCAGTTGGAGTTGGGTACAAGAAGTTATGGCTGATACACTACATGTTGTCGGGAAAGAGTTTTGGAAGAGTTTGATATTTTTAGCATATGCATGTAATGATCCAAAGGTCCATTTTTAGTTCTAGAGAATCGAAATTTAATTTTGAAGCTTCCGGGAGTTTGATAATGAATTATAGGAATGATCTGGAAAGTTTGGTCTAATTTCATCAAGTCTCGATTGGGTTTTTAGCGCAAAATATGAGTTAATTGTTTAACGAGTGAAATTTGTATCGCAATGAGCTCCGAATTGAGTTTCAATTGAAGGACTAGGTTCGTATTATTATTTGTGACTCATAGGAATAAGAATCGTCGAATTCCGAGTTCGTGTGATAGAGTTAGAGCCTTTTTAGTAAAAATAAATATTGCTAGTGCAACAGGTTCTGGTGCGCACCTTTAGCGATCAGATTTAGCACTTTTAGCGACGGGAATTGGGCTTTTAGCGACCACAATAGTGTTTTTATTGAGCAGTTCTTTTTTTAGTTTATTTCAACATTTTTGGACGAAAGAACGCGGCTTGGGGCGATATTTGAGCAAGCAATCACGGGAAATCTTGAGATAAGTCACTTGTGATCATTTATACTCCTTAATATTGAATTATCATCGAATAATCCAACTAGATTACATAATTTTGAGGTGTAAATCGGGGATTTGGACCTAGGGATTTGAAAATAAGATTTGAGGATTTGGAGGTCAAGTTGATGTTCGGAATTTGGTAAAATTGGTATGGTTAGACTTGTGGTTGAATGGGCTTTCGGATTTTGTAACTTTTGTCGAGTTCCGATACGTGGGCCCCATGGGAGAGTTTTGGGTGAAATTTCGGATTTTGATGGGAAATCTGTATTTTCATATGGCATTAATTCCTATAATTTGTTTTGACTGGATCGAATTATTTATGACTAGAATTGAGGCGTTTGAAGGCCGATACGCGAGGCAATGGCATTGCAGTGTAAAGAATTACACGGTTTGAGGTAAGTAACACTTCTAAACTTGGTTATGAGGGTATGAATTCCTGAATTAGTGTTATATAAATTGTTTGGAGGTGACGCACATGATAGTTGACGAGCGTGTGGACGTGCACCACAGAAATTGTGACTTGAATAAATCCTGTGAAGTTGTAAAATTAAAGAATCATGTTATTATCCGAATATTCTCCACGTGTTAGGAAAATTGAGCTGAGACTGGTATTAAAGATCATGATTGGGCTACGTACCGATATTTTGGGACCCACCGGGTCGTGTTGCTATTGAATTAAATATTTTAAAAATGTACATTTAACACTCAGTCATATTCGTCCATTGAGAGGATATTTATGGGATCGAGCTGCGTGCCGCAGCATGCCATATTGGCTTTATATATATTATTATTATGGGATCGGGCTGCACGCCGCAGCAGGCCTTATAGGCTTTATTATTCTGGATCAGGGCTGCACGCCGCAGCAGGCCTTATAGACTTTATTATTATGGGATCGGGCTGCATGCCGCAGCAGGCCTTATAGGCTTTATTGTTCTGGATCGGGGCTGCACGCCACAGCAGGCCTTATTGGCTTTATTATTATATGGATCGGGGTTGCCCACCTGCAACAGGCCACATCGACTTTATATCACGCTTGGGCTAAAGGAGCCCCTCCGGAGTCTGTACACACCCCCAGTGAGCGTAGATGATTATATATTCGGGATGGACTTCTCGGGGCATGGACTTGCCTTACTTATTTATATTGTGATGAATTTTCCCTCGACATGGATCTTGTCTGTATCATTTATATTTGGGGATAAATTACCCCAAGGCTGGATGGGTCTTATACGGTACTGAGTGACTGACTGTTAGTCGATGTGTATATCTATACGAGATAGAATATTCCTGGGCTGGATTGGCCATAAACAGTACCGAGTGACCGAACGATTAGTGACCAGTAGTACATGAGGTCTTTCCACTGAGATGTCACATTCCTCATATCATGCAGAATTGATCTATTTTGCGAGTACTGAGTTTAACTATTGAACTTGAAAGCATGCTTACATTTCTGTACCATTATTTATGTACTGGACAGTACCAGCGGAGCTCGTCACTACTTTCAGCCAGAGGTTAGTCTTGTTACTTATTGAGTTGGTTATACTCATACTACACTCTGCACCTCGTATGTAGATCCAGGTGCTTTCGGACACGGCGACTGTTAGATCTCAGAGTACTATCACTTGGAGACTATCAAGGTAGCTTCCTGGCATCTGCTGACCTTGACTCTTTCTTTCTCTTAGTTATTGTACTGTTCTATACTATCAAATGGTGTTTTTATCAGTCAGACTTTGTATTCATATTGGGTGCTCATGTACTCAGTGACACCGGATTTTGGGAGTGTTTATATCTATATTTGTGACATTCCTTCCGCTGAATTTAAATATTATGTTTTCAAATTTAAAAGATGTGGTATTTTATTGAGATTGTCGGCTTGCCTAGTATTGATATAGGCGCCATCACGACATGTGAGATTTTGGGTCGTGACACATTGGTTTGGTTTGGTAATAAAAACATTCTGGACCAATGTGAACCATATATACCCCTACTTCTGATTCTTGTATGTGACTAAATAGATAAATATTTATTTTCTCTTTACTTATTTTTTACCTTTTGTCACGACCCAAAACTAACCCCTGTCGTGATGGCGCCTATCGTGGAACTAGGCAAGCTGACTCATTTTCAAAACAAACCAATATTTTTATTTTAAAGATAATTTCAAGGTTATTTAACATAAAAACCTTCGTAAAGGAGTTCCAATCAAAATAAAAGTTCGGAAAGAAAAGCTTGACATCGGGGTATCACTAGTCATGAGCATCTACTACAATCTGTCTAACAATATCAAGGCTAACTCAGCCTGGAAAATAGCTAAATACAACTAGAGGAAGATAAGAGGGAGAAGAGCAGGGGCTGCGATCGCCAAACAGCTACCTTGCTATCTCTAAGAAAATCTGCAACCAGAACACTCAATAACCGCTACCGTGACCAGCTACACCTGAATCTGCACACAAGGTGCAAGGAGTAACGTGAGTACGCCAACTCATAAAGTAACAACAATAAATAAATACTGAGCAGTAGTGACGAGCAATAAATCATATAACATTCATATCGGGAAATCTCAGTAAAATACCACATGCTTTTAAAAATCAGGATTTGAATCAAAACATCTCGTTTAACCCAGATCCAGTAAAAATCATTTAAAGATATTTTTCAACAACTTTCAGACAGGGAAAAAATGCAAATGTGAGCAAAAATGATGAAATCATAAACAGCCCCTCGGGCAAATCATCACTCATAAACAGCCCCTCGGGTAAACCTCACAGTCACTCGTGCCACTCGGGCATACCTCAGAATCACTCTTCCCACTCGGGCATACCTCACAATCACTCATGTCTCCCAGTCACTCAGCACTCAGTAGGTACCTGCACTCACTAGGGTGTGTACAGACTCCGGAGGAGCTCCTTCAGCCCAAGCGCTATAATCTGCACGGACAACTCAAGTGCTGCACGGACAACTCACGTGCCATAATAATAAAGTATGATGCAGGCGGGCGGCCCCGATCCACACTCATCCTTACAAATCAGGCCCTCGGCCTCACTCAGTCATAAACCTCTCAAACTACTTGGGCATTTCAGTAAAACATGGCATTCGGACCAAAACATTTATATGCATCAAAATAGAGTCATAAAACTGAGTTATGCGGTAAACAAGTATAAACATGGCTGAGTATAGATTTTCAATCAAAAATAATGAGAGGATGGTAAGAAACAGCCCCTAAGGGTCCAAACAGCATTGGCGCAAGGCCCAAACATGGCATTCAGCCCAATTTACAGAAATTCTCTCTAAAACATATAAGTATCATATGGTTTCAACAAAGTATGCAACTTTACAGTTGCTACGGGATGGAACAAGTCACAAATCCCCAATAGTGCACGCCCACACGCCCGTCACCTAGGATGTGCGTCACTAAAAATAGTAGAATGATAAAAAATCCGGGGTTTCATACCCTCAGGACTATATTTACAATTGTTACTTACCTCAAAACGGTCAAATCTCTACCCCGCAATGCTCTTGTCTCTGGACTCGGCCTCCAAATGCTCCAAATCTATTCACAATCAGTACAATACCATCAATATACGCTAATGGAATGAATTCCACAAGAAAAGCTTCAAAATTAGACCAAAACCCGAAATTGGCTCAAACCCGGTCCCCGGGCCCACGTCTCGAAATCCGAAAAAATTTACAAAACTAGAAAGCTCATTCACTCACGAGTCTAACCATACCAAATTCATCAAAATCCAACATCGTTTGGTCTTTCAAATCCTTAAATTACTTTCTAAATATTCCAAGCCCTAACCCCTCATTTTCACTAATTACCATGATTAAACAAAGGAAAATCACCATATATACAAGTATTAGGGCTCAAGTAACTTACCTCAACGAAACCCCCCTTGATTCCTGTTACACCCTATATTTTCGTATGTAAAAATGCGTCGTAAGCAAACTAATGTAGGACAAAAAAATGAGATAATATTTAAAAGTATATAAAGTAAGTTAATCATGTTACCTCTGAGGTTACAAATATTGAAGATCATGAACAACAAGTACAAAGAGGGTTGGACAGTTCAGAAGCTAAAGCAATTAAATAAAACAATGTTTCATCGAAAGTCGACAAGTTGGGAATGTTATAACATGTACCTTTGGGGTGAGACTAGGGTGATTAACATGATAAAGAGATTATGTTATGATTTATATTAGTCGTATTACATCCGTGTGTTATGTTTTTAAGTCAAGCGAGTTGTGGAACAAAAGTCGATGAAAGTCATCACAAGTTACATTCATAAGTTTTACTGAAACTTTGGGTCAAATGTAACTGCAATTTTCTCCCAATATACTTAGAGTTATGGTGTGTTCCACCCATCAAATTAAAGATCTATGAGTCTATTTTCCAACGCATTAAACCATTTGTCAATACGACATCGGAGTAGAGAGATATGTGCATTTTTGCGATACTGCGCAAGCTGCTAGGTGACAAGTAGGTGTGTCACCTACTTGCTTAAATGAAAGCCCAAAAATGGGCCATTTCGGGTCGTCCAAAGAGGCCTTTTAAGGGCCTATTTTCTTCATATATTAGACTTAAAATAGAGCATAATAACCAGACATAAGCTCTGCAAAGAATCCTCCCAAAAATTTCCCACAAACCCTAATTGATTTTCTCTCCCTTTCAAGTTCCAATTGGAGGTAAAACTTAGAGTTTGAAGAACCAAGATAGGAGCTGAGTTATCCAACAAATAAGGTGAGTTTACTTCTCTCTTTCATCCATTTTTTCTGCTGTAAATTCATGGTAAGTCGTTCTATACTTGTAAGAACTCACGGGACGGTGATCGGAAGCCGTGAGTTCGAGTTATTCACTTGTAGCGGACTGTTTTGTGGACTGTTTTGTGTTGCTGCTGGGCTGCGTGTTTTATTACTATTTTGTGGAGTTTTGGAGGAGGAAGGGGGTTTATAAAAACCATATAAATGTAGGGTGGTTGGCTGGTCGTTCGTCATAACATTTTCGGGTCGTTTGACACTACTACGGTGGTCGTTTTGTGTACGAAGAGATTGGGGTGTGCTGGGCTGTTTTGTAGTATTTGATGGTGTATATAGGGCTGGAAAATGATGTATATATGTTGTTATTGTTCTGTCCTTGTATTGTTGGTGTTATCTTGAAGTTGGAGGAAGGGCATATTATAGGGGAGATGCTGCCCGTTTTAATACAAAATAGGTTTGTCGTTCGTTGTGCGATAGTTGTACCTTTCGTAACTTAACGATAGTATTATTATCATTCTTGTAGATTAAGGTGCGAAGAGGTGAGTTCAACTTGGTGATTGAAAAGATTGTGATAAGGTATGTTAAGGCTAAGCCTTCCTTCATTTTGGCATGATCTCGTAGCTACATGTGTTAGTAATGAGACAAAAGAGAAGTTCATATTCATGAATTTATTCACACTATTCTAGTCTCATAAGTTACAATATTATTCCTTATCGAGACTCTATATTCAATTTTAGTATTGTCTTCTTCCAGTCAAGAGAGCAGCAAGCCTATATATACAGTATTACAGTATTTTCATTACCATCGAGCTATAATCGATGGGCAGGCCCCTATTGGGCAACCTCTGATCAGATGGAAAGTTATATACCGAGCCTACTGTGGCCGAGCGCCTATGAGCGAGCCCAGCATGATCGAGATACATAGCCTAGTATGGCCGAGCGCCTATAAGCGAGCCTACTATGGCAGAGCAGTTATATATATCGAGCCTTATAAGGCCGTACAATTATTTTACTTACTATATTGAAGGAGTTGAGTCAGTATCAGCAGGTAAGTATATCTCCAGATCATCTTTGACTCCCAGTTAATTTCAGTTATCATATTATCAGTTCAGTTTCAGATTTCAGTTATTTTATTGCCTTACATACTCGGTACATTATTTCGTACTGACGTCCCTTTTTTGGGGGCGCTGCATTTCATGCGTGCAGGTTCAGACAGACAGACGGGTAGACCTCCTCAGTAGGTGTTTTCCGAGTTCCGCCTGATCGGTAAGCTCCACGTCTTTCGGAGTTGCCAGGACTAGAGTTTTGTGTACATCTTATGTATATCTGTATATATGTTATGGGTAGGTCGGGGCCCTGTTCCGATCACAGTACATCTATCAGTAGAGGCTTGTAGGCATATCCTGTTGGTTAGTGCAGTATGTTGGGTTTGTATAAATTGGTGGTTTGTCAGCTGTAGTAGCTATGACGGCCTTGTCGGCCTAGCTTTATATCGATATTTAGTTAGTGCTAGTTTCCATTCAGTTTTATATTTTGCTTCGCAAATTGTCTTGCAAGGTGGCCCCATGGCCAAAGTATGACATTATGTGTTCAGAGTCCCTTAGTCGCAATTTGGTACGCCAGGTTAGGTGAGGCACGGGGTGCTTGTCTCGCTCCTAGGTTCGGGGCGTGACAAACTTGGTATCAGAGCAGTTCTGTCCTAGGGAGTCTACAAGCCGTGTCTAGTAGGGTCTTGTTTATAGATGTGTTGTGCACCACATTATATAAGCAAGGAACTACAGGGCATTTAGGAGTTGGTTACACTTCTTTGAAATCTAAATCGTGCTATAGAACTGAGTTATAGGAAATTTGAATTAAACTTATGTGTTGGTGTTTGCATGCACAGATGACGGTGACTAGGAAGACTACGGCTAGCCAGAGGAGAGATACAGTAGTAGGTGAGGGGACCAACAGGGTACCCCCAGTAGATGGGGCCCAGTCTGAGGCTCAAGGGGAGACCCCTACTCAGCCATTACCGGCTCCTCCACCAACTACGGAGATTCCTAGGGAAACCGCACATCCAGTTCCCCCTCCACTTCCATCAGATCAGGACTTAAGGAGTGCGGTGCATTTGTTGACACAGTTGGTAGCTACCCAGCAACATGCTAGGGCATCAGCTAGTGCAGGAACTTCTGAGGGGTCTGGGAGTTCAAGGGTCCGAGAGTTTATTGCTTTGAGTCCCCCAGAGTTCACGGGGACAGATCAGAGGGAGGACCCGCAGGATTTCATAGATCAGCTTCACAGGATCTTTCGTGTTATGCATGCCACGGAGAAAGAGGCAGTTGAGCTAGCAGCTTTTCGACTCCGAGATATAGCCATCCTTTGGTATGAGGGATGGGAGAGGTCCAGGGGACGTGATACACCTCCAGCTATTTGGGAGAATTTTTCAGATGCTTTCCTTGACCAGTACTTACCGCGGGAGATCCGACAGGCTCGAGTCGATCAGTTTCTAGCCCTCAAGCAGGGTAATATGAGTGTTCGAGAGTATAGTCTCCGTTTTGACTCATTGGCCAGATATGCACCATCCATAATTTCTACTATGCGGGACAGGATTCACAGGTTTATAGCAGGGTTAGCCCCAGAGTTAACCGAGGCATGTGCCACCGCTGCATTGCAGGATAGTATGGATATCTCCTGAATTCAGGCATTCGCCCAGAATATAGAAAGGGGTAGGCGTCGGCAGCAGGGTACAGAGAGGGCTGAGCAAGGGCAACGTAAGAGGATGAGATTTCCCAGGTCTCAGGAGCAATCTCAGGGTAGTTATAGGACCCAGTACTTCGGACGACCACCTAGGCCTCCGCCACCTCAGTTACAGGGTTACGGGTATGACCGCTATACTCAGTCAGGACCAGGTGAGAGCTCATGGGCGTCGGGTTTGCAGCGACAATGAGGTTCTGCGCAGACATGGTCATTTCCTCCGCGGTGTGACATCTGTGGTAGAGGACACTTGGGTCAATGCCGAGCAGGTTCTGATGCTTGTTATACATGTGGGCGTCCGGGGCATATGATGCGAGATTGCCCAAATAGAGATTCTGGGGGAATGGCACAACCAGCGAGTTCCGCAGCAGAAGAAGCCATTGTTAGAGCTCAAGGGAGATGGGGTTCTCAGATACAAGGGTCGTTTGTGTGTTCCAGATGTAGCAGGGCTACGAGACAGGATTATGTCAGAGGCACATTATTCATGGTATTCCATCCACCCTGGATCGACGAAGATGTATCATGACATTAAGGATATGTACTGGTGGAATGATATGAAGAAGAACATTGCTGAGTTTGTCGCCCAATGTACTAGTTGCCAGCAAGTGAAGGTAGAACACCAGAAGCCCGGAGGGCTAATGCAGACTATAGAGATCCCGACATGGAAATGGGAGGCGATAAACATGGACTTTATCATGGGTTTACCTCGTTCTAATCGTAAGTTCGATTCCATATGGGTGATAGTCGATAGGCTCACGAAATCAGCTCACTTCCTACCGGTCAGATCTACATATACAGCAGAAGATTATGCAAAGTTATATATTAAGGAGATAGTGCGGCTACACGGAGTACCAGTTTCTATTATATCTGACCGTGGGGCTCAGTTTACAGCACATTTTTGGAGGTCATTTCAGAGAGGTCTAGGGACTCAGGTGAATCTCAGCACAGCTTTTCATCCACAGACTGATGGACAAGCCGAGCGCACAATTCAGACGCTCGAGGATATGTTACGAGTATGTGTGTTGGATTTTAAAAGAAGTTGGGATGAACATCTACCTCTTATCGAGTTTGCATATAATAACAGTTACCACTCCAGTATCCAAATGGCTCCGTACGAGGCTTTGTATGGGCGTAAGTGCAGATCTCCTATAGGGTGGTTTGATGTTGGAGAATCTGGGTTACATGGGCCAGACCTGGTTCAGCAGGCCGTAGAGAAAGTAAAGGTTATCCGGGAGCGACTGTTGACAGCTCAGAGTCGTCAGAAGTCATATTTTGACGTGCGGCGACGAGACTTAGAGTTCAGGATTAATGACTGGGTATTCTTAAAGGTATCACCTATGAAGGGCGTGATGAGGTTTGGCAAGAAAGGAAAGCTTAGCCCACGGTATATTGGGCCTTATAGGATCATTCGGAGAGTGGGCCAACTAGCTTATGAGTTAGAGTTGCCCTCAGAATTGGAGTCTGTCCATCCGGTTTTTCACGTATCTATGCTACGGAAGTGCATTGGCGATCCTACCCGAGTGGTGCCCACGGATGATGTATAGATTACAGAGGACTTGTCATACGAGGAAATTCCAGTTGCCATCCTAGACCGACAAATCCGCAATCTACGAAATAAGGAGGTAGCTTCCGTAAAGGTTTTATGGAGGAGCAAGAATGTAGAAGAGATGACGTGGGAATCGGAGGAAGAAATGAAGTCTAAATACCCCCACCTATTTCAAAATGAAGATATGGTTCGAGATGGGACGCTACAACATAGCTCTATGTAGGCTAGCAGGTCATCAGGTAAGCTTTTATTTTTCACTTTCAATATTTATGATTTACGGTCGGTGAGGCAAATTGCTGCTATTTATAAAGATTGGCCATGTGTGGCATGCATAGTATGTTTCTGGCTACGTGCAGGTTGGTTTTAACCTAGTGTACGAAGGATACTCTGGAAAAAGTTTCCAAAGTCTCCAAGAGTAAACATTCGAGGACGAATGTTCCCAAGGGGGAGTGATGTTACACCCTATATTTTCGTATGTAAAAATGCGTCGTAAGCAAACTAATGTAGGACAAAAAAATGAGATAATATTTAAAAGTATATAAAGTAAGTTAATCATGTTACCTCTGAGGTTACAAATATTGAAGATCATGAACAACAAGTACAAAGAGGGTTGGACAGTTCAGAAGCTAAAGCAATTAAATAAAACAATGTTTCATCGAAAGTCGACAAGTTGGGAATGTTATAACATGTACCTTTGGGGTGAGACTAGGGTGATTAACATGATAAAGAGATTATGTTATGATTTATATTAGTCGTATTACATCCGTGTGTTATGTTTTTAAGTCAAGCGAGTTGTGGAACAAAAGTCGATGAAAGTCATCACAAGTTACATTCATAAGTTTTACTGAAACTTTGGGTCAAATGTAACTGCAATTTTCTCCCAATATACTTAGAGTTATGGTGTGTTCCACCCATCAAATTAAAGATCTATGAGTCTATTTTCCAACGCATTAAACCATTTGTCAATACGACATCGGAGTAGAGAGATATGTGCATTTTTGCGATACTGCGCAAGCTGCTAGGTGACAAGTAGGTGTGTCACCTACTTGCTTAAATGAAAGCCCAAAAATGGGCCATTTCGGGTCGTCCAAAGAGGCCTTTTAAGGGCCTATTTTCTTCATATATTAGACTTAAAATAGAGCATAATAACCAGACATAAGCTCTGCAAAGAATCCTCCCAAAATTTCCCACAAACCCTAATTGATTTTCTCTCCCTTTCAAGTTCCAATTGGAGGTAAAACTTAGAGTTTGAAGAACCAAGATAGGAGCTGAGTTATCCAACAAATAAGGTGAGTTTACTGCTCTCTTTCATCCATTTTTTCTGCTGTAAATTCATGGTAAGTCGTTCTATACTTGTAAGAACTCACGGGATGGTGATCGGAAGCCGTGAGTTCGAGTTATTCACTTGTAGCGGACTGTTTTGTGGACTGTTTTGTGTTGCTGTTGGGCTGCGTGTTTTATTACTATTTTGTGGAGTTTTGGAGGAGGAAGGGGGTTTATAAAAACCATATAAATGTAGGGTGGTTGGCTGGTCGTTCGTCATAACATTTTCGGGTCGTTTGACACTACTACGGTGGTCGTTTTGTGTACGAAGAGATTGGGGTGTGCTGGGCTGTTTTGTAGTATTTGATGGTGTATATAGGGCTGGAAAATGATGTATATATGTTGTTATTGTTCTGTCCTTGTATTGTTGGTGTTATCTTGAAGTTGGAGGAAGGGCATATTATAGGGGAGATGCTGCCCGTTTTAATACAAAATAGGTTTGTCGTTCGTTGTGCGATAGTTGTACCTTTCGTAACTTAACGATAGTATTATTATCATTCTTGTAGATTAAGGTGCGAAGAGGTGAGTTCAACTTGGTGATTGAAAAGATTGTGATAAGGTATGTTAAGGCTAAGCCTTCCTTCATTTTGGCATGATCTCGTAGCTACATGTGTTAGTAATGAGACAAAAAGAGAAGTTCATATTCATGAATTTATTCACACTATTCTAGTCTCATAAGTTACAATATTATTCCTTATCGAGACTCTATATTCAATTTTAGTATTGTCTTCTTCCAGTCAAGAGAGCAGCAAGCCTATATATACAGTATTACAGTATTTTCATTACCATCGAGCTATAATCGATGGGCAGGCCCCTATTGGGCAACCTCTGATCAGATGGAAAGTTATATACCGAGCCTACTGTGGCCGAGCGCCTATGAGCGAGCCCAGCATGGTCGAGATACATAGCCTAGTATGGCCGAGCGCCTATAAGCGAGCCTACTATGGCAGAGCAGTTATATATATCGAGCCTTATAAGGCCGTACAATTATTTTACTTACTATATTGAAGGAGTTGAGTCAGTATCAGCAGGTAAGTATATCTCCAGATCATCTTTGACTCCCAGTTAATTTCAGTTATCATATTATCAGTTCAGTTTCAGATTTCAGTTATTTTATTGCCTTACATACTCGGTACATTATTTCGTACTGACGTCCCTTTTTTGGGGGCGCTGCATTTCATGCGTGCAGGTTCAGACAGACAGACGGGTAGACCTCCTCAGTAGGTGTTTTCCGAGTTCCGCCTGATCGGTAAGCTCCACGTCTTTCGGAGTTGCCAGGACTAGAGTTTTGTGTACATCTTATGTATATCTGTATATATGTTATGGGTAGGTCGGGGCCCTGTTCCGATCACAGTACATCTATCAGTAGAGGCTTGTAGGCATATCCTGTTGGTTAGTGCAGTATGTTGGGTTTGTATAAATTGGTGGTTTGTCAGCTGTAGTAGCTATGACGGCCTTGTCGGCCTAGCTTTATATCGATATTTAGTTAGTGCTAGTTTCCATTCAGTTTTATATTTTGCTTCGCAAATTGTCTTGCAAGGTGGCCCCATGGCCAAAGTATGACATTATGTGTTCAGAGTCCCTTAGTCGCAATTTGGTACGCCAGGTTAGGTGAGGCACGGGGTGCTTGTCTCGCTCCTAGGTTCGGGGCGTGACAAACTTGGTATCAGAGCAGTTCTGTCCTAGGGAGTCTACAAGCCGTGTCTAGTAGGGTCTTGTTTATAGATGTGTTGTGCACCACATTATATAAGCAAGGAACTACAGGGCATTTAGGAGTTGGTTACACTTCTTTGAAATCTAAATCGTGCTATAGAACTGAGTTATAGGAAATTTGAATTAAACTTATGTGTTGGTGTTTGCATGCACAGATGACGGTGACTAGGAAGACTACGGCTAGCCAGAGGAGAGATACAGTAGTAGGTGAGGGGACCAACAGGGTACCCCCAGTAGATGGGGCCCAGTCTGAGGCTCAAGGGGAGACCCCTACTCAGCCATTACCGGCTCCTCCACCAACTACGGAGATTCCTAGGGAAACCGCACATCCAGTTCCCCCTCCACTTCCATCAGATCAGGACTTAAGGAGTGCGGTGCATTTGTTGACACAGTTGGTAGCTACCCAGCAACATGCTAGGGCATCAGCTAGTGCAGGAACTTCTGAGGGGTCTGGGAGTTCAAGGGTCCGAGAGTTTATTGCTTTGAGTCCCCCAGAGTTCACGGGGACAGATCAGAGGGAGGACCCGCAGGATTTCATAGATCAGCTTCACAGGATCTTTCGTGTTATGCATGCCACGGAGAAAGAGGCAGTTGAGCTAGCAGCTTTTCGACTCCGAGATATAGCCATCCTTTGGTATGAGGGATGGGAGAGGTCCAGGGGACGTGATACACCTCCAGCTATTTGGGAGAATTTTTCAGATGCTTTCCTTGACCAGTACTTACCGCGGGAGATCCGACAGGCTCGAGTCGATCAGTTTCTAGCCCTCAAGCAGGGTAATATGAGTGTTCGAGAGTATAGTCTCCGTTTTGACTCATTGGCCAGATATGCACCATCCATAATTTCTACTATGCGGGACAGGATTCACAGGTTTATAGCAGGGTTAGCCCCAGAGTTAACCGAGGCATGTGCCACCGCTGCATTGCAGGATAGTATGGATATCTCCTGAATTCAGGCATTCGCCCAGAATATAGAAAGGGGTAGGCGTCGGCAGCAGGGTACAGAGAGGGCTGAGCAAGGGCAACGTAAGAGGATGAGATTTCCCAGGTCTCAGGAGCAATCTCAGGGTAGTTATAGGACCCAGTACTTCGGACGACCACCTAGGCCTCCGCCACCTCAGTTACAGGGTTACGGGTATGACCGCTATACTCAGTCAGGACCAGGTGAGAGCTCATGGGCGTCGGGTTTGCAGCGACAATGAGGTTCTGCGCAGACATGGTCATTTCCTCCGCGGTGTGACATCTGTGGTAGAGGACACTTGGGTCAATGCCGAGCAGGTTCTGATGCTTGTTATACATGTGGGCGTCCGGGGCATATGATGCGAGATTGCCCAAATAGAGATTCTGGGGGAATGGCACAACCAGCGAGTTCCGCAGCAGAAGAAGCCATTGTTAGAGCTCAAGGGAGATGGGGTTCTCAGATACAAGGGTCGTTTGTGTGTTCCAGATGTAGCAGGGCTACGAGACAGGATTATGTCAGAGGCACATTATTCATGGTATTCCATCCACCCTGGATCGACGAAGATGTATCATGACATTAAGGATATGTACTGGTGGAATGATATGAAGAAGAACATTGCTGAGTTTGTCGCCCAATGTACTAGTTGCCAGCAAGTGAAGGTAGAACACCAGAAGCCCGGAGGGCTAATGCAGACTATAGAGATCCCGACATGGAAATGGGAGGCGATAAACATGGACTTTATCATGGGTTTACCTCGTTCTAATCGTAAGTTCGATTCCATATGGGTGATAGTCGATAGGCTCACGAAATCAGCTCACTTCCTACCGGTCAGATCTACATATACAGCAGAAGATTATGCAAAGTTATATATTAAGGAGATAGTGCGGCTACACGGAGTACCAGTTTCTATTATATCTGACCGTGGGGCTCAGTTTACAGCACATTTTTGGAGGTCATTTCAGAGAGGTCTAGGGACTCAGGTGAATCTCAGCACAGCTTTTCATCCACAGACTGATGGACAAGCCGAGCGCACAATTCAGACGCTCGAGGATATGTTACGAGTATGTGTGTTGGATTTTAAAAGAAGTTGGGATGAACATCTACCTCTTATCGAGTTTGCATATAATAACAGTTACCACTCCAGTATCCAAATGGCTCCGTACGAGGCTTTGTATGGGCGTAAGTGCAGATCTCCTATAGGGTGGTTTGATGTTGGAGAATCTGGGTTACATGGGCCAGACCTGGTTCAGCAGGCCGTAGAGAAAGTAAAGGTTATCCGGGAGCGACTGTTGACAGCTCAGAGTCATCAGAAGTCATATTTTGACGTGCGGCGACGAGACTTAGAGTTCAGGATTAATGACTGGGTATTCTTAAAGGTATCACCTATGAAGGGCGTGATGAGGTTTGTCAAGAAAGGAAAGCTTAGCCCACGGTATATTGGGCCTTATAGGATCATTCGGAGAGTGGGCCAACTAGCTTATGAGTTAGAGTTGCCCTCAGAATTGGAGTCTGTCCATCCGGTTTTTCACGTATCTATGCTACGGAAGTGCATTGGCGATCCTACCCGAGTGGTGCCCACGGATGATGTATAGATTACAGAGGACTTGTCATACGAGGAAATTCCAGTTGCCATCCTAGACCGACAAATCCGCAATCTACGAAATAAGGAGGTAGCTTCCGTAAAGGTTTTATGGAGGAGCAAGAATGTAGAAGAGATGACGTGGGAATCGGAGGAAGAAATGAAGTCTAAATACCCCCACCTATTTCAAAATGAAGATATGGTTCGAGATGGGACGCTACAACATAGCTCTATGTAGGCTAGCAGGTCATCAGGTAAGCTTTTATTTTTCACTTTCAATATTTATGATTTACGGTCGGTGAGGCAAATTGCTGCTATTTATAAAGATTGGCCATGTGTGGCATGCATAGTATGTTTCTGGCTACGTGCAGGTTGGTTTTAACCTAGTGTACGAAGGATACTCTGGAAAAAGTTTCCAAAGTCTCCAAGAGTAAACATTCGAGGACGAATGTTCCCAAGGGGGAGTGATGTTACACCCTATATTTTCGTATGTAAAAATGCGTCGTAAGCAAACTAATGTAGGACAAAAAAATGAGATAATATTTAAAAGTATATAAAGTAAGTTAATCATGTTACCTCTGAGGTTACAAATATTGAAGATCATGAACAACAAGTACAAAGAGGGTTGGACAGTTCAGAAGCTAAAGCAATTAAATAAAACAATGTTTCATCGAAAGTCGACAAGTTGGGAATGTTATAACATGTACCTTTGGGGTGAGACTAGGGTGATTAACATGATAAAGAGATTATGTTATGATTTATATTAGTCGTATTACATCCGTGTGTTATGTTTTTAAGTCAAGCGAGTTGTGGAACAAAAGTCGATGAAAGTCATCACAAGTTACATTCATAAGTTTTACTGAAACTTTGGGTCAAATGTAACTGCAATTTTCTCCCAATATACTTAGAGTTATGGTGTGTTCCACCCATCAAATTAAAGATCTATGAGTCTATTTTCCAACGCATTAAACCATTTGTCAATACGACATCGGAGTAGAGAGATATGTGCATTTTTGCGATACTGCGCAAGCTGCTAGGTGACAAGTAGGTGTGTCACCTACTTGCTTAAATGAAAGCCCAAAAATGGGCCATTTCGGGTCGTCCAAAGAGGCCTTTTAAGGGCCTATTTTCTTCATATATTAGACTTAAAATAGAGCATAATAACCAGACATAAGCTCTGCAAAGAATCCTCCCAAAATTTCCCACAAACCCTAATTGATTTTCTCTCCCTTTCAAGTTCCAATTGGAGGTAAAACTTAGAGTTTGAAGAACCAAGATAGGAGCTGAGTTATCCAACAAATAAGGTGAGTTTACTGCTCTCTTTCATCCATTTTTTCTGCTGTAAATTCATGGTAAGTCGTTCTAT
>NW_027438613.1:0-57535 GCF_000715075.1 Nicotiana tabacum
AAATTGTATTCTTTGTTTAATTAATATTATTTGATATATATATATATATATATATATATATATATATATATATATATATATATATATATATATATATATATATATATATATATGCAAGCCCAGCTAGGTAAAACCTACGAATTATTTTGTCGTTGCGGCGAAGGGATCGGATAAAAGTTTCTTGAGATAATTTAAAGTTAACACTGTCACATGTATACTAGTGTCTTCAATCATTCTCAGTTTGTTTTCTTTCAAAAGTATAAGGGGAGGACTCATTAACTTAATCTGACAAGATTACGTTGCAGAGACTCTCCAGAACTAAAACAAAATCTCAAAAAAGAGCAGTAATGTGATCAAGAAAAGGTTTAAAATGCTAGTACTCCGTGCTCTTTTAACTTTTAATTTATTTGAGTCTCAGGGATTATTGGCTAAAAGATAGTGTATCTCGTGCTAAGGCATGATTATATATTGGACTTAATTTTATATTGTAAAGACTGCATTACCTTTACAACAGCTTATTGTTGTCTAATTAAGCTTCGAGTAAAAGCACACATTTGACTTTAGCTTCTGGTGGTCCCCGTTGAAGTAGGAACTTTATTTAATCCCACATCGAAAGTGAAACAAAAAACAAGAAAAGAACACCAGGTATAATTCCAGCGAGTCAAGTAGAATAAAAGCTGACCTTTCTCGTCCTTTTGGCTAAGATCAACTGTAGTATCTGTTTTTATCAATTTAATATATGATATGTGAGAGTTATCAACTCACGCGATATTAACTCAATTTTTCAAGGGGGAGAGTCCACCACGGTAACTTGCTATTGGGGCTTTCACGTGTCACCTTTGCGTTGCACTATTGCCTTGGCCCGGCACACCCCACCAATTCTAGTCAACAAAGTTTAGTGATTGCCGTAAGCAACGTAGCCTGTTTTGACAACAAATAACTAAAACAATGGAAGCTGCTATTATTGTACTTTAAGGTCAAAAGAACCAGTAAATATTCCTTCATCTATTTGTGAAATTCACAAATGTAACCACTTTTAGTAGTCAGAAACTCTCGTGTTTGGCAGTTCCATTGCCCACGTTTCATTTGCCCCAAAAAAGTCTTTTGAAATGCTATTAGCCAGTGTAGTTTGAGTTTATTTGTAATTTGTAAGAGTTTCAACGTTGGCACAGGGATTATATATTAATTAAACATAAAGACTTACATGACCAGTTAAAAGAACTCAATAAGCTGTTTTCAGTTTTTTATGAAAGGAACTTTATCTGGTCTTGCTATTTTATTCCCACATCGAGGGTGAGAAAAGAAGAAGCAGAAGCATCAGGTATAAATTAAGGGACTCGAGAAGAAGAAAAGCATACCTTTCTCGGCCTTTTGGCTAAGATCAAGTGTAGTATCTGTTCTTATCAGTTTAATATCTGATATGTGAGTTATCGACTCACGCGATATTAACTCAATTTTTTAAAGGGGAGAGTCTACCACGGTAGCTTGCTATCGGGGCTTTCACGTGTCGCCTTGGCGTTGCACTATTGCCTTTGCCTGGCACGCCCTACCAATTCTAGTGCAATATTGTCTTTAAAATTAGGGACAACGGGCTGTAATCTCAACAACATTTAATGATAGTAAGAAAAAGTGATGAATTCTTTTAAGCCAACACTAGTGATTGTAGCTTCAACCGAAACAAGTATCCTTTTTGCATATAATTTTGCATTTATTTTTACGAAAAAAAGTATTGGAAACGTTTTACATTCCAAATGAATACTACACATTGAATTCATACGTAATGGAGTGAGAAGAAGAGGAAGAGGAACAATAATTAAGAAAAATATATAAAGGGGAATGAATTTTCCACCATTTAATATTAGCATTACATATGTATCACTACTCCTATTAAATATTTTCAGTTTCAGTTCTCTAACTTTATATTCAAAACATAGATTACAAGAAGGAAGAACGAATAGTAAGAAATTCCTTGGCTAAATATCGTTTTTAAATGTTGTTTGTGTCTAAAAGAATAATGAGTACAATTGTACGTTACTAATTAAATAAAGAGATACAGTTAATGAATTTTATTTGATATAAATAATTCAGGGAAAAGAAGGCCAAGTAATGAAAGAAGAAATAAATATATTTCCAGATTATGAGTTCGAGAGGTGCATAGAGTCTTCATTTTTGTCATCCCTGTAAATGCTTACCCCTAAAGATTCACTACCGCATATCTTGAGATATAGAATTTGTCAACGGAGCGCTTTGGCCATATGAAAATGCAAGAAATAAATCTCTTACTATTTTGCAGTGCCGGGCATAAAGCACTACATATTTCGACACGAATAAAAAATTTAGATCAAAGATAATGGTCGTTTTTTTTTTTGCAATATTTTTATTTTTTGAATTTAATTGACCGACCAAAGTTGGTCGATAATTTCCGACCAACTTTGGTCGGTATTCCTTTCCGACACCTAAAATACCGTCCACACGTAAATGGTCGCGTTTTGGTCGGTTATTGGCCATTACCGATCAACTTTGGTCGGTTCTTTTGGTCGGTTTTTACCAGATTTCTAGTAGTGAAATTTCAAGTTGTTCATCATGTATATAAGCATCTTATTAGAAGAATCACCCATATTATTATTTGCGACTTTATCAATCCAAGGACTGTGTTAGCTGTTTGATCGAGAAATATAATCTCAGGTTAAACTGTTAAATTTAATAATGAAGGGTTAAACCTAGTTAAGGATAATAACTTTAGATATTAAGCACAAGGATCCACGATGTGAGAGACAGAGTTTGCATATGATTAATGACAATAAATATGCAATTTCCTTACCACTAGAACATCAAATGAGACATATCTAGCAATAAATGTTAATAAATGACATTTATGTAAATAAGGAAAATGATTCACCCGATAATAAGTGGACAAAGAGAATATTCTGCCTGACAACGGTGAATGATAGATAAATCCAAGATTTGTATGAACAATCCTTGGATCTGATGAAAACGTGGGGAATAATATGAACGAGAATCTTTATAAAAAGGTAGTGCCTCTTTCAAAGAGAGTCGTCTTCTCAAAAAGTGTTCTCATCAAATGAGAATTATCCCTCACTCCCCTTATCTCTTTTTTCTATTTATATGGAACATGTCCAGTCAACCCTAAAAGGACAAGTACAAAGAATATTCAATGAAATATTCTCTTAAATATCTTGTTACAAAAACTAGCCGTTAGTACTGTTCTTGATACTTGACCTCGACCATTATCGACTGCCTGGCCACGAGCTCCACTGTTTACTAGTGAACCTCGGCCACATCATTTTTCGTAACACCACTTCATGCTAGATTCCCTTGGGGCAAACTATGACCTATACAGTTAGTCCCTCCGCTTATTGAGGTCGACCCTGGACGACCTCGATGAGCGGACTCTGTTAGTTATGGTTGAGAAATTTGGGCGAGCAGGTCGAGTAGTAGTGTTTTAGATGAGGTGGCATTGTGGCCTTCCGTGAGCCGCAACCTAGGGTCATGTCGATTTAGAGTGACATCATATCATCATGCATCATCATTACGCATTTTCTCAATACCTCGCGTCATTTCCCGTGCCTCTGCCGTTTCGATTCTTGAGCTGTGTAATGACGGTTTGCTTTCTCGATATTGATGCCTGAATTCTTATAAATAGGGATACATAATCCTTTGCCTTATTCTTCGCAATTTAAATATTGGATCTCCATTCCTTCTTCTTCATTTTTCGTTCAGAATCCTTGCCCTCTTGATCTTACTGCCGTAGTTTGCTTTCACTGATTCTAGCGGCTTCTGCTACCCTTGACTCTTCTGTGTTTACACCTCTTTTATTCGTAAACAAAGATGATTAACGTGTCTTCTAGTTCTGGGAGGGTACCTGACCCTGTTTTCTTGGCACTCGCACTCAGTAGGTACCTGCGCTCACTAGGGGTGTATAGAGACTCCGGAGGGACTCATTCAGCCCAAGCGCTATAATCTGCACAGACAACTCACGTGTTGCACGGACAACTCACGTGCTATTGTATCAATATTTGTATCCGCACGGACAACTCACATGCTATAATAAGCCAATCTGGCCTGCTGCGGCGTGCAACCCGATCCCATAATAAATAAGTAAATAAAACCAATATGGCCTGCTGCGACGTGTAGCCCGATCCTATAATTATCCTCACAATCAGGCCCTCGGCCTCACTCAGTCATCAGTCTCTCCAGTATCTCTCTCATGGGCTCACAATGTCATGAAAATAGCCCGAAAATGATGATATGATGTATTAATCAATAACAACAGAGACTGAGATATGATATGTAATGAAATGAATATGACTGAGTATAAATTTTCAATTTAAACCAAATAATTCACAGCAATATGACCTTTGTGGGTCTCAATAATACTGGCACATAGCCTCAACATGATTTTTAATATGATTCTCAGCTCAATTTCTTTAACACATAAAACTGCATGGAAAATGCCAAGATTATTTGACTACAAAATTCCACAAAATAATTATGTCACAATTTCTATGTGCACGCCCACACGCCCGTCACCTAGCATGTTCGTCACCTCCAAACAATTCACATAATACGTATATTCAGGGTTCATACCCTTAACTCCAAGATTAGAAGAGTTACTTACCTCGAACAAGATGAATCCAATGTCGAGCAAGCTAAGCAATGCTCCAGAAATCCCATTCTGCACGTATCAACTTCTGAACGGCTCGAATCTAGCCACAATTAATTCGATTCAGTCAATACCAATTATTGTAATTAATTCCATAAGGAAATATTAATTTCCAATAAAAATCCGAAATTAACTCAAAAATCACTCGTGGAGCCCATGTCTTGAAACCCGACAAAAGTTATAAAATCTGACAACCCATCCAATTACAAGTTCAACCATATAAATCGTTTATAGAAAATCTAAATTGTTTGAACAAAAATTAAATAAACAACCTTTTACATGCTAAAGTCTTTAACAATCTAACATCAATCTTTAAAAGATACCACATGTGCTATTCTGTTCGTCAGTTTCCAAGAAAAATACTTTCCATGAAAACTTATCGTTAGTACTCAAATATGTATACTCTTGTCAATACGTAAGTTTTGATAAAAACCTATAATATTTACCTTGAATGTCATTTTGCCAACAAGATTTAAAATAAAATTTTATAAAACGGCATGGCACTACATATGCAACATAATATTCTAGTACATGGAGACATCCGTACTTGTTTGTCCCCACAAGCATGAAAGCACATTTGCAAATAACTTAAGTATTAACTCAAAACATGCTTTTAGAGAAAGTCCCTCAAGTAGAGTAAGTTTTAATCAATTTACCCCGCTTTCGCTTTATTAATATTTACAAGCTTTCAATCATCCTCCATCATTCCAATGTTGATTAAAATGCTCAACATCACTAACAAGTCGTTATCTACAATTAGATATACTGATTACATCAAAATATGACATAAGATATTGATCAATATCCATATATGGCTCATAAGATGGCTACAAGCCTCCAACAACCTAATTCGCCAAATAGTTTTACATGCTAGACTATTCAACTTCATTCTTATGTTTTAATACACATTCGAAGTCATTAATGATATTGCATCAATTGTCCATTGCCACCAAGTTACTATTCATCGCCTTCCATAATCAACACTTGCAAAATATACAATTCGGATGATTATTTAGTTGATCACTTCCATCTTTTGCAAACAAATAAGTCCATAGGTTCATTGTATTCATAAATTTTATCGCCAAGATTACCATTCATCTTCTCTTTTATTTTCTCAAAAGTACTATTCATGGCATGAACTAGAGTTTTATAATCCAATCTTTCAACCATTAAAACTTGTAACAAATGCTTCAAATACTTCTAACTACTCATAATAAATGAGTTTGAAGCATTGAAATTACCTATACTAGCTCAATCTTGAAAAATCACAACTTTTGTGATTTTAGTGTTCTTGATGATTTGATGATGAAATCTAGAATTTGGATGCAAGAATGATGTTAGTACTCATGTATATTGAGTAAGAATCTACCTAAAATATCATTAACACTTACCTTAGTTGATTGGACTTGATTTCAGCTCAAAATCGCCCCTTCACCTCAAGAATCCTAATCCCCAAATACTCAAAATACTCTCCTCCCCCGACCTTGTATTTATAGGCCCAGATTTTTGGGTTTCGAATGCGGCCTCGGATGTTTCGCATCCTCAGTTCACTCCTCTTTGAAGCTCAGATGCTGACCTGGATGCTATGGCAGCACTTTACTGCTAGTCTTTCTTTCGGACGCGGCCCCGGATGCTTCGCATCCGCAGACTCCTCTGCCAGCCTTTGGTAATTTGTTCATAACTTCTTGTAAGAATGTCCAAATGACAAACGGTTTATAGAGTTAGACACCAGACTCGAAGATCTTTAATTTGATAGGTTTTCCATCACATAACGCCTTTTATACAAACTTTCGACGAGCATATATATATGTAGATATGCTCGTCGAAAGTTTGATCTTATGCGTACTCATTTGGAACTTTAGTCTATCATAAAACTTTCAACTTGACTTGGACTTAGGGCTATCCTTAGACCCCACATCACTTATAATATTCCTCGTACACTTATTATCATATCCAATTGATATCCATCATATTAATAGTCCTCGTCTGCACATAAAATAATATAATTAGCACACATCAACTTTCTTAATAGCGCTTAACTACTTCAAAATTTTCCGAGGTGATACATAAACTAAAACAATTAACTATTGATTACTAGAAGACAAGAGTGGAGCAACACTGAAATATCAATACGAGAAATAAGGGTCGTGACATGATAGGTGCAAGATAGCTATTTGGGACCCAACTCTAGTTCAATTCACTATAATATTCTAATGATTCTCACGAATTCACTCGATGATTAGTTCAAACGTGTAGTCAAGACTCCTCTCTCGATTAAATCTTAACTTTACGAGGTGAATTAATATAAGCACCGTGAAAACATGCAAGCATGCGTTTATGGATTAGTGTTCCGAAAAAAGACTCTCGAATACTCTCTTAACTTGATTTAATCAACAATTCAACAAGCTCTTTCGATTACTTAAGAGAATAACTGAAATAAACCAAATAAAATAATGCACGATAATGACCACAATATTCCTCTTTCGATTAAATAAACTGGTGAATAAAGTTGCAAACAATTCAAAACTCCATAAACGAATAAAGAACTAGAGTTAAAATCCTCAAATAGCAATCAAAATACCATATCCGTCAAACCCTAAGGGAAACTACTCCACAATCATGGAGCTAGTCATCACAAATATAATTAAAGAGTAAGAAAACATCAATCTAACATTACAATCCAAATTCCAGTATTGAATTGATGGAAAGATGATGAAATCTTGTGTCTTGTAGCCTCCAATGCTCTCCAAAAGCTTCCAAGGTCAAAGTCCTCTAAAATTCTTGTTTTGATGTATTTATACTATGTAGGGGCCCGGACGAAACTATTCTTTCCAAGCTGAAGTGGGAAAATTTGGCGAGAAAATACACTGTCGCGGCGCTCCAGACAACGCACCATGCGCCGCATTAGAGGAAAAGTTCAGAGACCTATTTTATTACTATGCAGGAATTTTGCACTAGCGACCCGCGCCCCTCGGCGCATGGCGCGGCGCGGCGCGGCACGGTAGTGCATTATTCTTAGAGTAATCTTTTTTTCTCACTTTTTGACATCCATACTTGGTCCTCCAGCCCCGAACGTGATCCCGACTTAATATATTGGACTTCTACTCGGACTTCAAAGCTCCAAATCATCCATTTTAGCTTCAAACTTGCTTCTTCACTCGAAATCATATCCTACACAACATAACACACACGTAATAAGTACACAGTACTAACAGTTAGGCTCAAATACAATAAAAGTATAGTAATTAGAGTGTAAAATATAGCTAAAACACGAGTTCCTGGTAGAACTACGAGCTAAAAGCAGGCGTGCCTCTCTTATAAGAGAATATGATACCATCCCCCAGCCTACCATCAGCCACTTTCACAATTGGTCCTGACTGGTGAGAATATCTATTTCCTTTTGTATATACACTTTTCAGAAAGAATTGAGTAAAGGCATTGTCATCTATGAAGTGTGAATTATGATTTTATATTGTCATCTATGAAGTGTGAATTATGATTTTATATTTTACAGACAAAATTATCATGGGCATAAAAGCGAAGCACATAATAGATCATGAAATAAGGATTTGTCAACGACAGGATAACTTGCCTTATTGAATTCTTTGGGACATTCAATGAAACCAAAGATGAAAAGGCGTCAGTTTTAATGTATTTAATTTTTTTCGAACTGTTGCACCCATTGACAAACTGCTGCTAACAAAGCAGAAATATAAGAAATTTGAAAATTGAAAGAGCAACCAACACTGAGATTATTATGGACAACGGTAATAGCCTTTTAGATGAACTTCGACAAAATCGCCTTCAACAATGACGATGTTACATCGGTCATTTTCATAATTGGTCGTGACTGGTAAGAATATCTATTTCCTTCTGTTTATACACTTTTCAGAAAGAATTGCATGAAAGACATTGTCGTCTATAAAGTGTGAATTATGATTTTATATTTTACAGGAAAAATTATCCCGGAGCATAAAAGCGAAGCACATAGATTATGAAATATGGATTGAACACTGACAGGATAATTTGTCTTATTCAATTCTTTGGGACGTTTCATGAAACCAAAGATGAAAAAAGCGTCAGTTTTAATGCTTTGTATGGTAAAGTCCCGGAGAGTTAACTTTTGAGCAAATGACCTCGGGATGAAATTTTTATGATGTCAATAGCTTTGTATGGTAATGTCGGACTTAGGCGTATGTTCGGATTTGGATTTGGAAGTCCATAGGACAATTCGACGTATTTTGGCGAAAGTTGGAAAATGGAAGATTTTTGAAAAGTCCGACCGAAGGTTGAATTTTTGATAACGAGGTCGGATTTCTATTCCGGAAATTTGAATAGCTCCATTTCATCATTTATGACTTGTGTGCAAAATTTGAAGTCATTCTGGATTGATTTGATACGTTTCAGCGCAAAATATAAAAGTTGGAAGAGTTTAAAACTCATAATTCGATTCGATGCGCGATTCGTAATTTCGGCGTTGTTTTGACGTGGGTTAGAGCCTCGACCAAGTTTGTATTGTATTTTGGGACATGTTGGTATATTTGGTTAAAGTCTCGAGCGACTCGGGTGGATTTCAGAAGGTTAACAGATCAATTCGAACTTGAAGAAAAGCTGCTGGGATTTCTGGGCAGCAGCATGAACAGTGATCGCAGAAGCGTGAACAGTACTCGCAGAAGCGAAGGCAGCGCATAAGCGTGAAAATTGCCCGTAAAAGCATGAACAGTATCCGCAGAAGCGTGAACGGTGCTCGCAGAAGCGGAACTGGGCAGAAACATAAGGACCAAAAATTAGTCACTTTGCCATTTCGTTTTGGAATTTTTGGAGCTCGGTTCTTGGGCGATTTTGAGTATTTCTTCATGATTTCAACTCAAGTAAGTGTTCTATATCCTAAAGTAATTATATTTCATGAATCCATAGTTATATTCATCGTCTAATTCAGATTTAAATGGAGGAAAACGAAAATTTAAGACTTTTGCCCTATTGTACATATCACTAGTTAATAGCCTTTTATACTAACTTCGACAAAATCACCTTCAACAATATTGGCCGTTTTCACAATTGATCTGAGAATATCTATTTCCTTATGTATATACACTTTTCAGAAAGAATTGAGTAAAAGACATTGTCGTCTATGAAGTGTGAATTATGATTTTATATTTTGCAGACAAAATTATCATGGAGCATAAAAGTGAAGCACATAACAGATCATGAAATAAGAAACTTCTAATGCTTCCTCTCCCTTCTATCTTCTCTAATGGAAAATTTATCATTTCTGCATTAAGTAATCTTGACATGATATAAGAATGGTTATGCTTCTTTTTTCTTTGTTTATTAGTTTTTGAAGATTGAGAGTTGATCCATATGCACGGGTGATCTCCGACACTCCGTGAGACTTGTGTGTGGTTCGATTGTGATGTAGAGTAGATTTTCTTTTTCTTTTTCCTGTTTGTTTGTTTTTATGCTTTTGACACAGAGAATTGGTATTACAAGAACAAAGTCCAACCATTGGATAGTTTATAGGTTCCAACTTGTGTTTTTTATATATATTTGGCCCGCAAAACACATACTATTAGCTTAACATTGTTTCACATTTTTTATTTTAAAAATGCAATGAGGCCTTTGATGTGGGCAAAGAAAAAGAGCATTTAGAGGACGAAGAAATTGAAGAGGTATGACGATTAGATCTGACCAAGCGACAAAAGCAATGATCAAGATGAATCCAATTCCAATGAATCTTCCTTAAGTTAATATCGAGGAAAACTCTTTGGATTCTCTCTCTAGAACATGAACTCTCCTCTCAACAGTAGTTGATATGGCGAGGAAAGCAAAATCTGGAGGAGGAGGGAGTACCGTACAGGTCAATCCAACCGGAAGAGACCAAAAAAAAGTTCCGTTGTCATCGGAGGCAAAGAAATTTCGGAATGTCAATGCAATTCAAGGCATAACTCCATTAGATTTAGAGAGAACAATGGCGTCGACATCAACAATGGTGGAGAACACGTCGACAACGAAATCATGGGCAGATCGAACGGAGGAAGAGGTAAGTGAATCGGAACTAGTAGGAAAACAAAGCCATGCAAAAATACCAAAAATAGGGGAAAATTGGAGTGGAATTGTAGGGAAAGGTGAACCGAGTGAAGGGTATGACCTTACCGGAAAGTGAGGGGAACAATTGAGCGGAAATGTGAAAATTACAATGGATGACATAAAGGATGAGATAATCTACTGGAGATCTGTAGTAATTTGCTATATCCTAGGGTCAAATCCACGGCAAACTGTTATGGAGGGCTACTTCAAAAGAGTATGGGGATCATTGGGGATATATAAAATAGCCCAGGTGAACAGAAGTGTGTTCATAGTAAGATTCCACTCACCGGAGAACAAGGAGAGGGTGGTGGAGGAAGGAATAAGAATGTTTGACAAAAAGCCAATGGTGGTTAAACCATGAATACAGGACATTAAATTTGACAAACAGGTGGTTGAGAAAATACCTGTGTGGATTAGACTGATGAATCTGGATATCAAATACTGGGGTCAAAATGCTCTAACAAAAATTGCAGGAATGGTAGGCAACCCACTCAAAGCGGACAGAGCAACAACACAAAAGCAGAGGCTACAATTTGCAAGAATTTTGGTTGAAGTTGAACCAGATCAAATGTATCCAGATATGGTGATGTTTGAGAATGAATGTGGTGCGATCATTGAGCAAGAGGTTAGATATGAATGGAAACCAGTATTTTATAAAGCATGTGGCAATTTTAGACATGATATTAGAGAATGTAGGAAGCAACTAAGGCAGGACAAGGCAAGGGTGGAAATCAACAAAGAAACAGGCAATAACAATACAAATGGCTACAAGGAGAAGGAAAAACCAGAGGAACACCAACACAATGAAGCAAGGGACATTATCCTAATAGAAAATGGGAGTAACAATGACAAGCAGCAGGAAACACAAGGAAATAAGAACCAGACAGGAAATAACAAAAAAAAACATGAAGCATGGCAAGTGGCATAAGGTAAGAAAGCATGGAGAAGTCGAGGAAGCAATCACAACACCTATGCTGAAGTTACACAAGTGAGCAACAAGATCAATGGAATGAATGAAGGGGAGGAGCAGTCTAAGGAAAGGCAGATGGAGCCACAAGGAAATGGTAACAAATCAGGGAAGGCTGGGGGGCCTAACCCCCACCTCCCTAATGGATAGTATTGGGTTCTGGAACACCAGGGGACTAAACAGGACAACCAAACAGAAGGAAGTGAATCTATTCCTTCAAAGACAACAGGTTGGACTTTTTGGGCTCTTGGAAACAAAGATTAAGAGAGCTAAGGCAAATAAAGCTGCTCTTAATTTTTGCACAGGGTGGTCTTATACTACAATTCACTCTAAACATAATGTAGGAAGAATATGGATATTGTGGAGGCCTCAGGTCTTCACTATAAAAGTAAAAATGGTGATAGACAACTCATTATCATAACTCACAGTACCACAGGGAAGAGGATTAATGTGACAATGGTGTATGGATTCAATGACCATGCACTAACGTCTGACTTGCGAAGAGACATAAGGATGATAGCTAATCAAATGGTAGGGGCATGGGCAATTATGGGAGACTTCAACTCTATACTTAGCCAAGAGGATAGAGTGGGGGAGCAAGGTGACATATGCAGAAATAAAGGAGTTTAAGGAATGTGTGGAACAATGTGGACTTCAAGAACTGAAATCATCGGGGTGCTTTTATACATGGAGTAATTAACAGGAAGGACAGGATAGAGTGCTAAGTAGAATTGACAAGGTGATCACCAACAGTGACTAGGTGAATAAATTGCCAGCATCTGAGGTTCATTATATGACAGCAAGAGTATATGATCACAGTCCTGCAATGATCAAATGTGTTTTTTATATATATTTGGCCCATAAAACACATACTATTAGCTTAACATTGTTTCACATTTTTTTATTTTCTTTATTGCATAGTCAAAAATGCAATGAGGCCTTTGATGTGGGCAATTTTACTAGTTACTAAATAATGCTAGACCAAATATTTCGACGTCTAGCTCTTTTACTTCTTCTAAAAGATCAGTTGGTGAAGCATACCTTAATATTTGGAATATACCCAACGAATATAAACTTTAACAAGCTTAATACTTGCGGAAAAAAGAAGCTTAAATACTTGTTTAGTACAACGTGTGGAGGATCAATATGCGCAACTTAACGTTTTGAAACGGTGGAAGAATAAGTCAAAACCATTTTCTGTTCTTTTCATAATGGTTCGAAATGTGCTAAATGTTACGGTTTCAAGCATGGCGCCAGAAAGCACTTTTAACCAAGGAAGACAGCAATTCGGAGACATTAGATATTCATTGGTTGGTGAGAATGGCGCATGGCGCCAAAATAATTTTTTATTAATTCATGAAAGAACTCTTGTGTAATTTGCAAGTTTAAAATTCAAAATTACAAACTTGCAAGATTTTTCCTGAAAATTATGAAGTTTAAAGTTATATACTCAGTAAAATAAAAGGTTCGAGCCTTTGACATTTGCTCTTCAAAATTCTTTACCTTTATATTTTTTAACTTAAAATTGTAAAACAAAATATGCCAATAACCAGCTTCCTTACGGAGCCATGACCACCACACAAAATTACACTGGATGGATCTTTTTAAAATCATTGTTTATATTTTGATCTCGTTAAGAAATGTTTTTGGAAAATAGCCTTGCACCAAAATTTTAAAGCACTAGGAAATCTGACCATCACCAGAATTTTCAAGCACAATGTTAAAAAATTCCGGTAATAAAATTTGTGGTAAAATTCTGACGATCACCATAATTGTTGCGTACTTTAAATTCTACCCAACGTGCTATAAAATTCTAGCACTTAAGAAAATTCTTTATGGTATAGTTATCACCCATCTGCTAGAAGCTAAAAACTTATCCCTTGTTGACCATCCCTACATCACTGTCACCAAGTCTTACAATTCAAGGGAATTTGCTAGCATGGGTTATATTTCTATAAAGGGTGCCTTGGTCATGAAACAAAAAGATGAAACCAAGAATGTCCCCTCCTATTCCAAGGTAAAAGCTCCTGTGTTTCACCAGTACAAGTGATTCTGACCTCTCAGAAAAGCTTGTCTCCATCAATGAAACACTGTCTGTCATCAAGGACTCCTTATCCTCTATGCAAAGCCAGATGGAAGATATCCATAGAATGGCAAAGGAGACAGGGTCCAACGTGTCCAAGATTCTAGGGCAGATTCTTAAGACTGCAGAAAAAACTGTAAGGGCTTTCAAAGAGATGCACGACATAATTGATGGGGTCTATGTCAAAGTGAATGCTAGCTTTGATCGCCTCAATGAGGCAATTTGCAACACCCTTACCTACTTTCTGCGTCGCTAATGTTTGGTTGTTTAAGATAATTTTCTTTTTGCCTTGTTTTTGCGACTGATGTTTCAGTCATGGGGTGTACTCTTAGGACAAATACTTTTTATTTACCTGCTTTTATTTTGGTTTTGTTGATGACAAAGGGGGAGAAATAGTAAGCAAGCTTAAGGCATGCAGTTCTTTGTGTTTCCTGCTTCTGCTTTTGTTTTGTGCGCAGTTTTCAATTTGCAGGTACATCATACGGTATACAATTGAGGGGGAGTCGACTACAAATGAGCGGAATGAGGCACAACAGAATGTCCAACTGAGGGGGAGTCGATTAGACACATCTACCAAGAAACGCAGATTAAAGTAGAGTTGACTACAACACACTCAAGGCGGTTGATCAATATAGAAGTATTTTCATTGTTATTTTGTCATCATCAAAAAGGGGGAGATTGTTAGATCTCAGTAAAATTGCAATGATGCAAAATAACCAATTACTCCCTATGTGCAGGAAAAGATTATGAGCAATAAAATAGAGGAAATGAATCCAACGAAAAAGGAAAGAGAAGCGGACAAATCAATCAAAGAAGATAGATAAATCAATTAAAAGAGTTATTATAGGAAAGATCTAAATCAAAGGAGATTACGGGCACGAAATCATCCGCTAAAGATTCTCCCACATAATGACGTCAATTGAAGGCATCAATGAAGGGATTTGGCAACGGGAATACTCTTTCATTTTAGGAAGAAATCATTCAAGCACGCGAGTCAAGACAAGTCAGCAGAAGAATCAATCTTGGAAAAAATCAATCTACGAATCCGTCTAAATACGACTCTCTTGGGTTCACAATCTCTCAAAAAGATGTACAAGACTTGAAGGCTTCGAGAAGTATAAATACCTACTGCACTAGCTTTGGAAGGACATACTTTGATCAAACCAACTTTAATCTCTTTGTTCTACTTCAAACAAAACACTGTAGTCTGCTTTAGATTCCTTATGTAACAAAGAAGAGAAGATAGAGAGAAAATAACACTGGTGAGGCATTATATTAATTATAGAGAGAAGAACGAGTGACATAAGTTGTTGGTGTATAACAATATCAACACATCTGTACTAAGATTCTTAAGCTTCCATCAACATGTTCTTCATATTTATAATAATTTAATATAGAAATGCTCATTTGTTTAGTTTTTTGCACACAATAATATATCAGAAACTTCTGATGCTTCCTCTCCCTTCTATCTTCTCTAATGGAAAATTTATTATTTCTGCATTAAGTAATCTTGACATGATATAAGAATGGTTACGCTTCTTTTTTCTCTGTTTATTAGTTTTTGAAGATTGAGAGTTGATCCATGTATGGTTACAAACTTGCAAGATTTTTCCTTAAAATTATAAAGTTTAAAGTTATATACTTAGTAAAATAAAAGGTTCGAGCCTTTGACATTTGCTCTTCAAATTCTTTACCTTTTTATTTTTTAACTTAAAAGTTGCAAAACAAAATATGCCACTAACCGGCTTCCTTACGGAGCCATGACCACCACACAAAATTACACTGGATGGATCTTTTTAAAATCATTGTTTATATTTTGATCTCGTTAAGAAATGTTTTGGGAAAATAGCCTTGCACCAAAATTTTAAAGCACTAGGAAATCTGATCATCACGAGAATTTTCAAGCACAATGCTGAAAAATTCCGGTAATAAAATTTGTGGTAAAATTCTGATGATCACCATAATTGTTGCGTACTTTAAAATTCTACCCAACGTGCTATAAAATTCGGGCGCTTAAAAAAAATCCTACTAGCATACTTTAAAATTCTAGCAGGGGCTTTTTTTCTCAAAACATCTATTGTCTGAGTCAAAAAATCAATAATGACACAAAAGTATCATATCTATGTCATTCGCTTAGCACCAGGGATAGTGGTTGGCCCAAAACCTGGTCCACTAGACCGGCCCACTAAGGGAGCCCGACCAACTTGATTGCAGGGGTAGAGTTAGAAACCAAAATAGGGCTTCGGCCGAACCCAACAACCATAGTTCAATTTTATATTTGTCTTAAGAAAATTTATTTAGTATGTATAAATTATTAATTTAGAACTCAAATTTAAAAAGTCTAGAATCTAAAAAATATAAGTTTTCAATTCTGATTCCGCCTCTGCATATATATATATATATGCAAGCCTAGCTAGGTAAAACCTATATATATATATATATGCAAGCCTAGCTAGGTAAAACCTACGAAATTTTTTGTCGTTGTTGCGGCGAAGGGATTGGATTAAAGTTTTTTGAAATAATTTAAAGTTTACACTGTCACGTGTATACTAGTGTCTTCAATCATTCTCAGTTCTGCACGTTACTGAACTTTTGTTTTCTTTCAAAAGTATAAGGGGAAGAGATATGCATACTATTGAATGACTTATAAAAGCACGGTTAATCAGAAATTCACTGCAAAAACAATAAAAATGAAAAACGAAATTATTAGGCAGGTAAGGCTGTTTGTGCTCAGACAGATACTTGTTTTAAATGTTGCAACCGTAAGAACTGTAACCTATGCATTTAATGTTCTTCTGTTTGAGGTTTTGCCCCAAAAAAGTCTTTTGAAATGCTATTAGCCAGTGTAGTTTGAGTTTATTTGTAATTTGTAAGAGTTTCAACGTTGGAGCAAATTGGGTAAACTAAACATAAAGACTTACATGACCAGTTAAAAGATTTGGCCGTAACTATAAGAAAAGGCTTTCAGTTTTTTATGAAAGGAACTTTATCTGGTCTTCCTATTTTATTCCCACATCGAGGGTGAGAAAAGAAGAAGCAGAAGCATCAGGTATAAATTAAGCGACTCGAGAAGAAGAAAAGCATACCTTTCTCGGCCTTTTGGCTAAGATCAAGTGTAGTATCTGTTCTTATCAGTTTAATATCTGATATGTGAGTCATCGATTCACACGATATTAACTCAATTTTTTAAAGGGGAGAGTCTACCACGGTAGCTTGCTATCGGGGCTTTCACGTGTCGCCTTGGCGTTGCACTATTGCCTTGGCCTGGCACGCCCTACCAATTCTAGTGCAATATTGTCTTTAAAATTAGGGACAACGGGCTGTAATCTCAACAACATTTAATGATAGTAAGAAAAAGTGATGAATTCTTTTAAGCCAACACTAGTGATTGTAGCTTCAACCGAAACAAGTATCCTTTTTGCATATAATTTTGCATTTATTTTTACGAAAAAAAGTATTGGAAACGTTTTACATTCCAAATGAATACTACACATTGAATTCATACGTAATGGAGTGAGAAGAAGAGGAAGAGGAACAATAATTAAGAAAAATATATAAAGGGGAATGAATTTTCCACCATTTAATATTAGCATTACATATGTATCACTACTCCTATTAAATATTTTCAGTTTCAGTTCTCTAACTTTATATTCAAAACATAGATTACAAGAAGGAAGAACGAATAGTAAGAAATTCCTTGGCTAAATATCGTTTTTAAATGTTGTTTGTGTCTAAAAGAATAATGAGTACAATTGTACGTTACTAATTAAATAAAGAGATACAGTTAATGAATTTTATTTGATATAAATAATTCAGGGAAAAGAAGGCCAAGTAATGAAAGAAGAAATAAATATATTTCCAGATTATGAGTTCGAGAGGTGCATAGAGTCTTCATTTTTGTCATCCCTGTAAATGCTTACCCCTAAAGATTCACTACCGCATATCTTGAGATATAGAATTTGTCAACGGAGCGCTTTGGCCATATGAAAATGCAAGAAATAAATCTCTTACTATTTTGCAGTGCCGGGCATAAAGCACTACATATTTCGACACGAATAAAAAATTTAGATCAAAGATAATGGTCGTTTTTTTTTTTTGCAATATTTTTATTTTTTGAATTTAATTGACCGACCAAAGTTGGTCGATAATTTCCGACCAACTTTGGTCGGTATTCCTTTCCGACACCTAAAATACCGTCCACACGTAAATGGTCGCGTTTTGGTCGGTTATTGGCCATTACCGATCAACTTTGGTCGGTTCTTTTGGTCGGTTTTTACCAGATTTCTAGTAGTGAAATTTCAAGTTGTTCATCATGTATATAAGCATCTTATTAGAAGAATCACCCATATTATTATTTGCGACTTTATCAATCCAAGGACTGTGTTAGCTGTTTGATCGAGAAATATAATCTCAGGTTAAACTGTTAAATTTAATAATGAAGGGTTAAACCTAGTTAAGGATAATAACTTTAGATATTAAGCACAAGGATCCACGATGTGAGAGACAGAGTTTGCATATGATTAATGACAATAAATATGCAATTTCCTTACCACTAGAACATCAAATGAGACATATCTAGCAATAAATGTTAATAAATGACATTTATGTAAATAAGGAGAATGATTCACCCGATAATAAGTGGACAAAGAGAATATTCTGCCTGACAACGGTGAATGATAGATAAATCCAAGATTTGTATGAACAATCCTTGGATCTGATGGAAACGTGGGGAATAATATGAACGAGAATCTTTATAAAAAGGTAGTGCCTCTTTCAAAGAGAGTCGTCTTCTCAAAAAGTGTTCTCATCAAATGAGAATTATCCCTCACTCCCCTTATCTCTTTTTTCTATTTATATGGAACATGTCCAGTCAACCCTAAAAGGACAAGTACAAAGAATATTCAATGAAATATTCTCTTAAATATCTTGTTACAAAAACTAGCCGTTAGTACTGTTCTTGATACTTGACCTCGACCATTATCGACTGCCTGGCCACGAGCTCCACTGTTTACTAGTGAACCTCGGCCACATCATTTTCCGTAACACCACTTCATGCTAGATTCCCTTGGGGCAAACTATGACCTATACAGTTAGTCCCTCCGCTTATTGAGGTCGACCCTGGACGACCTCGATGAGCGGACTCTGTTAGTTATGGTTGAGAAGTTTGGGCGAGCAGGTCGAGTAGTAGTGTTTTAGATGAGGTGGCATTGTGGCCTTCCGTGAGCCGCAACCTAGGGTCATGTCGATTCAGAGTGACATCATATCATCATGCGTCATCATTACGCATTTTCTCAATACCTCGCGTCATTTCCCGTGCCTCTGCCGTTTCGATTCTTGAGCTGTGTAATGACGGTTTGCTTTCTCGATATTGATGCCTGAATTCTTATAAATAGGGATACATAATCCTTTGCCTTATTCTTCGCAATTTAAATATTGGATCTCCATTCCTTCTTCTTCATTTTTCGTTCTGAATCCTTGCCCTCTTGATCTTACTGCCGTAGTTTGCTTTCACTGATTCTAGCGGCTTCTGCTACCCTTGACTCTTCTGTGTTTACACCTCTTTTATTCGTAAACAAAGATGATTAACGTGTCTTCTAGTTCTGGGAGGGTACCTGACCCTGTTTTCTTGGCACTCGCACTCAGTAGGTACCTGCGCTCACTAGGGGTGTATAGAGACTCCGGAGGGACTCATTCAGCCCAAGCGCTATAATCTGCACAGACAACTCACGTGTTGCACGGACAACTCACGTGCTATTGTATCAATATTTGTATCCGCACGGACAACTCACGTGCTATAATAAGCCAATCTGGCCTGCTGCGGCGTGCAACCCGATCCCATAATAAAGAAGTAAATAAAACCAATATGGCCTGCTGCGACGTGTAGCCCGATCCTATAATTATCCTTACAATCAGGCCCTCGGCCTCACTCAGTCATCAGTCTCTCCAGTATCTCTCTCATGGGCTCACAATGTCATGAAAATAGCTCGAAAATGATGATATGATGTATCAATAAATAACAACAGAGACTGAGATATGATATGTAATGAAATGAATATGACTGAGTATAAATTTTCAATTTAAACCAAATAATTCACAGCAATATGACCTTTGTGGGTCTCAATAATACTGGCACATAGCCTCAACATGATTTTTAATATGATTCTCAGCTCAATTTCTTTAACACATAAAACTGCATGGAAAATGCCAAGATTATTTGACTACAAAATTCCACAAAATAATTATGTCACAATTTCTATGTGCACGCCCACACGCCCGTCACCTAGCATGTTCGTCACCTCCAAACAATTCACATAATACGTATATTCAGGGTTCATACCCTTAACTCCAAGATTAGAAGAGTTACTTACCTCGAACAAGATGAATCCAATGTCGAGCAAGCTAAGCAATGCTCCAGAAATCCCATTCTGCACGTATCAACTTCTGAACGGCTCGAATCTAGCCACAATTAACCCGATTCAGTCAATACCAATTATTGTAATTAATTCCATAAGGAAATATTAATTTCCAATAAAAATTCGAAATTAACTCAAAAATCGCTCGTGGAGCCCATGTCTCGGAACCCGACAAAAGTTACAAAATCCGACAACCCATCCAATTACAAGTTCAACCATACAAATCGTTTATAGAAAATCTAAATTGTTTGAACAAAAATTAAATAAACAACCTTTTACATGATAAAGTCTTTAACAATCTAACATCAATCTTTAAAAGATACCACATGTGCTATTTTGTTCGTCAGTTTCCAAGAGAAATACATTCCATGAAAACTTATCGTTAGTACTCAAATATGTATACTCTTGTCAATACGTAAGTTTTGATAAAAACTTATAATATTTACCTTGAATGTCATTTTGCCAACAAGATTTAAAATAAAATTTTATAAAACGGCATGACACTACATATGCAACATAATTCTAGTACATGGAGACATCCAGATTTGTTTGTCCCCACAAACACGAAAGCATATTTGCAAATAACTTTAGTATTAACTCAAAACATATTTTTAGAGAAAGTCCCTCAAGTAGAGTAAGTTTTAATCAACTTACCCCCTTTCGCTTTATTAACATTCACAAGCTTTCAATCATCCTCCATCATTTCAATGTTGATTAAAATGCTCAACATCACCAACAAGTCGTTATCTACAATTAGATATACTAATTACATCAAAATATGACCTAAGATATTGATCAATATCCATATACGGCTCATAAGATGGCTACAAGCCTCCAACAACTCAATTCGCCAAATAGTTTTACATGCTAGACTATTCAACTTCATTCATATGTTTTTATACACATTCGAAGTCATTAATGATATTGCATCAATTGTCCATTGCCACCAAGTTACTATTCATCGCCTTCCATAATCAACACTTGCAAAATATACAATTCGGGTGATTACTTAGTTGATCACTTCCATCTTTTGCTAACAAATAAGTCCATAGGTTCATTGTATTCATAAATTTTATCGCCAAGATTACCATTCATCTTCTCTTTTATTTTCTCAAAAGTGCTATTCATGGCATGAACTAGAGTTTTATAATCCAATCTGTTAACCATTAAAACTTGTAACAAATGCTTCAAATACTTCTAACTACTCATAATAAACGAGTTTGAAGCATTGAAATTACCTCTACTAACTCAATCTTGAAAAATCACAACTTTGGTGATTTTAGTGTTCTTGATGATTTGATGATGAAATCTAGCATTTGGATCCAAGAATGATGTTAGAACTCATGTATATTGAGTAAGAATCTACCTAAAACAACATGAACACTTACCTTAGTTGATTGGACTTGATTTCATCTCAAAATCGCCCCTTCACCTCAAGAATCCTAATCCCCAAATACTCAAAATACTCTCCTCCCCCGACCTTGTATTTATAGGCCCAGATTTCTAGGTTTCGAATGCGGCCTCGGATGCTTTGCATCCTCAGTTCACTCCTCTTTGAAGCTCAGATGCTGACCAGGATGCTATGGCAGCATTTTCCGAGGTGATACATAAACTAAAACAATTAACTATTGATCACTAGAAGACAAGAGTGGAGCAACACTGAAATATCAATACGAGAAATAAGGGTCGTGACATGATAGGTGCAAGATAGCTATTTGGGACCCAACTCTAGTTCAATTCACTCTAATGTTCTAATGATTCTCACGAATTTAGTCGATGATTAGTTCAAACGTGTAGTCAAGACTTCTCTCTCGATTAAATCTTAACTTTACGAGGTGAATTAATATAAGCACCGTGAAAATATGCAAGCATGCATTTATGGATTAGTGTTCCGGAAAAAGGCTCTCGAATACTCTCTTAACTTGATTTAATCAACAATTCAACAAGCTCTTTCGATTACTTAAGAGAATCACTGAAATAAACCAAATAAAATAATGCATGATAATGACCACAATATTCCTCTTTCGATTAAATAAACTGGTGAATAAAGTTGCAAACAATTCAAAACTCCATAAACGAATAAAGAACTAGAGTTAAAGTCCTCAAATAGCAATCAAAACACCATATCCGTCAAACCCTAAGGGAAACTACTCCACAATCATGGAGCTAGTCATCACAAATATAATTAAAGAGTAAGAAAACATCAATCTAACATTACAATCCAAATTCCCGTATTGAATTGATGGAAAGATGATGAAATCTTGTGTCTTGTAGCCTCCAATGCTCTCCAAAAGCTTCCAAGGTCAAAGTCCTCTAAAATTCTTGTTTTGATGTATTTATACCATGTAGGGGCCCGGACGAAACTATCCTTTCCAAGCCGAAGTGGGAAAATTTGGTGAGAAAATACACTGTCGCGGCGCTCCAGACAGCGCACCATGCGCCGCATTAGTGGAAAAGTTCAGAGACCTATTTTATTACTATGCAGGAATTTTGCATTAGCCACCCGCGCCCCTCCGTGCATGGCGCGGCGCGGCACGGCACGGTAGTGCATTATTCTTAGAGTAATCATTTTTTCTCACTTTTTGACATCCATACTTGGTCCTCCAGCCCCGAACGTGATCCTGACTTAATATCTTGGGCTTCTACTCAGACTTCAAAGCTTCAAATCATCCATTTTAGCTTCAAACTTGCTTCTTCACTCTAAATCATATCCTACACAACATAACACACACGTAATAAGTACACAGTACTAACAGTTAGGCTCAAATACAATAAAAGTATAGTAATTAGAGTGTAAAATGTAGCTAAAACACGAGTTCCTAGCCTACCATCAGTCACTTTCACAATTGGTCGCGACTGGTGAGAATATCTATTTCCTTTTGTATATACACTTTTCAGAAAGAATTGAGTAAAAGACATTGTCATCTATGAAGTGTGAATTATGATTTTATATTTTACAGGAAAAATTATCCCGGAGCATAAAAGCGAAGCACATAGATTATGAAATATGGATTGAACACTGACAGGATAATTTGTCTTATTCAATTCTTTGGGACGTTTCATGAAACCAAAGATGAAAAAAGCGCCAGTTTTAATGCCTTTAATTTTTTCCGAACAGTTGCGCCCATTGACAAGTAGTAATTGTTGCTAACACATCAGAAATATAAGTGTAACGACCCGACTTGTCGTTTTAAGAATTAACGCCCCGTTCAATGACTTAAGATCTCGAGCAGCTTCGTAATATGTATTATGACCTGCGTGTGTGGTCAAGTTTGATTTTCGGAAGATTTAGAATTAAATTGAAAGAACAATTCCTATTTAGAAACTTAAATAAAAAAAGTTGACCGGAGAGTTAACTTTTGAGCAAACGACCCCGGAATAAAAATTTTATGATGTCAATAGCTTTGTATGGTGATGTCGGACTTAGGCGTATGTTCGGATTTGGATTTGGAAGTCCATAGGACAATTCGGCGTATTTTGGCGAAAGTTGGAAAATGGAAGATTTTTGAAAAGTCCGACCGAAGGTTGAATTTTTTATAACGAGGTCGGATTTCGATTCCGGAAATTTGAATAGCTCCATTTCATCATTTATGACTTGTGTGCAAAATTTGAAGTCATTCCGGATTGATTTGATACGTTTCAGCGCAAAATATAAAAGTTGGAAGAGTTTAAAATTCATAATTCGATTCGATGCGCGATTCGTAATTTCGGCATTGTTTTGACGTGGTTTAAAGTCTCGACTAAATTTGTATTGTATTTTGGGACATGTTGGTATATTTGGTTAAAGTCTCGAGCGACTCGGGTGGATTTAAGAAGGTTAACAGATCAATTCGAACTTGAAAAAAAGCTGCTGGGATTTCTGGGCAGCAGCATGAACAGTGATCGCAGAAGCGTGAACAGTGCCCGCAGAAGCGTGAACAGTACTCGCAGAAGCGGAGGCAGCGCATAAGCGTGAAAATTGCCCGTAAAAGCGTGAATAGTATCCGCAGAAGCGTGAACGGTGCTCGCAGAAGCGGAACTTGGCAGAAACATAGGGACCAAAAATTAGTCACTTTGCCATTTCGTTTTGGAATTTTTGGAGCTCGGTTCTTGGGCGATTTTGAGTATTTCTTCACGATTTCAACTCAAGTAAGTGTTCTATATCCTAAAGTGATTATATTTCATGAATCCATAGTTATATTCATCGTCTAATTCAGATTTAAATGGAGGAAAACCAAAATTTAAGACTTAGAGGTCGAGTTGTTATTGGAATTCGATAAAATTGGTATGGGTGTTCGGATTTCGTAAAAATTATGCCGGGTTCCGAGAGGCGGGCCCCGCATTGACTTTTGTTGACTTTTTGGAATAAAATTTTAAGTCGACGTATTATTATCCTAAATTATTTTCGATGATTTTAATGAAGTTGTATAATTAATTTGGATAGATTTGAGCTGTCAGGAGGTCAATTCAAGCAAGAAGGTGATTTTGAAAAATCGGTATAACTTCAAAAAGGTAAGTATCTTGCTTAACCTCAAGTGAGGGAATTACCCTTAGGTATCGAGTCTTATGTGCCATTTGTGAAATGTGAAAAGTCATGTACGCGAGGTGACGAGTACGTACTCGGGCTTATATGCGCAAATTTTATTGGGTTAAAGTCTTAGGCATTAGTGTGTAGTAAATTGGATAATCGTTGGCATTTATTAAACCATCTATTTGCCATGCCTAAATCCTTGTTTGTTGAATTTGTTTTTATATGACAATTTAATGTGATTGTTATTTGAATATTTATGTAATTCCGTGAGTTTGTTGGTTTGATATTTCTTGGAATTTAATCTCATTATGGATTTTTTCTCTGCAAATAATTAATTAAATGAGCTTAAGAAGAAGTGTTTATATAATTATTGAGAATTTGGATTAATGAAGGTGTTGCCCTATGCTGAGGAATTTCTATCTATGTTGATTATTTTTTGGGGTCTTATACACATTGTGTGGAGCATTCGCCTATTTGTTTTGAAATTAATTGATTTGTTGTATTCTTTGGAATTGGTTGTGGCCATTGGGCAAATTGTGATATGAATTGATTTTGTTATGTTGCCGTGATAATTTTTCGTATACATTGTTGTATTGTGTGGGTTGTTATTTTGAGGATATAAGGGTGGCATTCCACTGTTGATATTATGTGGGTATAAGGGTGGCATTTCACTGTTATTATGTGTGTTGGGATATTGTCCGGGCGGAGTGATAATGGTGGCTATAAGAGTGATAAGGGTGGCTATAGGAGAAATAAGAGTGGCTATAAGAGCGATAAGGGTAGCTATTGATATTGTCATAGCGGAGGGATAATGGAGGTTATTATAGGAGTGATAAGGGTGGCTATAGGAGAGATAAGAGTGGCTATTGTCAGGGATGATATGTGATAATGTGGAGTTATTGTGTTGGTGAATTTCATGTGATGTTGTGATTTTCCTTGTGTTTATTTTTATACCTTGAGCAATTTGTCTTGTTGTTGGTAAATTGATAACAATATGATTTATGTTGAAATTGGGAGCCCGTGGTTATTACCAGGCGGATTATAAAATGAAATGTGGGCACGAGGTGCCGTGAGTAAATAATGATGATATTGGCACGTGAATTGTCTGTGCAGTTAAGATATGAAATGCGGGCACGAAGTTCCGGAGAAAATATGATGGTTTTATTATTGGCACGTGAACTGTCCGTGCATATGTGATATGAAAAATGGGCACGAGGTGCCGGAGAAATATGATGATTTAATTATGGGTACGAAGTACCGTGAAAATATGAAAGTGGACTAAGACCCGTATTGACGAAAAAAATATGAAAAGGGCTGAGACCCGTATTTTTATGATTATGAAATGGGGTGTTACATGGTGACTTTTTATTGAAAGAATTATATTCAAAATATTTATTTGGAAGGATTTTTATTCAAAAAGTATTAATTGAAAGATATTTATTTGAAAAAATTATATTTGGAAGAGATTTATTGAAAGAATTATATTTGAAAGATACCTATTTGAGGAAATTATGTTTGAAAGATATTTATGGAAAGAATTATATTTGAAAGATATTTATTTGAGGAAATTATATTTGAAAGAGAATTATTTGGAAAAATTATATGTGAAAGATATTTATTTGAAGGACTTGATTTAATTGGGTGTACTTGTATTTATTATTTGTTGAGCGATATTAATGGTGTTCTTGTTGCCCTATTGTACATATCACTGGTTAATAGCCTTTTAGACTAACTTCGACAAAATCACCTTCAACAATGATGATGTTACATTGGCCGCTTTCACAATTGATCTGAGAATATCTATTTCCTTATGTATATACACTTTTCAGAAAGAATCACTACTAGAAATTCGCTAAAAACGACCAAAAATATCGATCAACGTTAGTCGGTTATGGCAAATTACCGACCAAAATACGACCATTACGGTGTGGACGGTGTTTTGATGGTCGGAATGGCTTACCGACCAAAGTTGGTCGGAAATTACCGACCAACTTTGGTCGGTATATTAAAACGACCATCTGACAAGTTTAATTACTTACCGACCAACTTTGGTCGGAAACATATTTTATTAATTTAATTTTACCGACCAAAGTTGGTCGGTTTAACTAAATTATATTTTTTTATTAATTATTAAAATTAAAAAAAACCGACCAACTTTGGTCGGTAATTGAAAATATATATTTTTTAAAACTAATTAAAATTAAACATTACCGACCAACTATGGTCGGTAATCTCAACAATGCAAGCAAAATACCGACCAAAGTTGGACGGTAGTCTTGAATTCTGGGAATTCAATGTTCATTAACCTACCAACTTTGGTCGGTATTTTGGAATAATTTTTTATTTATTTATTAAAAACCGACCAACTTTGGTCGGTTTTTTTGGGTTTAATTTTGGCATAAAATGCCTGTTTTGGCAGCTAAACCACCTGCCAGCATACCAATACAACAACACAACAACAACAAAAACATAACAACAACAACAACACAACAACAACAACACAACAACAACAACAACAACAACACAACAACAACAACCGAAATATTCAATAAATACTTTAAAACTAACAAATTAAAGTTCAATTGAACATAAAAATCCAAAACCAAGTTAAAACTAATTACAACTAGTTCAAAACTGGTTCTATTTGTCTAGTTCAAAGTATATAAAAGTCAAGGGGTGTTTTCTACAACATCATCATCACCGTCTGATGAACTTTCATCTACAAGACGATATAGAGAACGGTCTTATGGAGGACGGGAAGCACGATCACGGGGAGGATGGGAGGAACAATCACGAGCAGGGCGAGAGGAACGATCACGTGGAGGTCGACCCTCTGGAGATGACTCACGAGATCGGGGGAACGGAAAAGCTCCACTAGATAGGAGAGTTCTAATCTGAGCTTGTATGCCAAGGAATTGAGCATCTCTAAGCCTTTCTCTTTCCTTGGCCGCTTCTAGCTCTGATGTGAGCTTTGTCACTGTCTCCTGCATAGCGGAGAGGCTCTCCCTATTAAGTTGCTCGCCTTGCGAGGAAGTCCCTATTCCTCGCATCCACACTTATAGCGATGGAAGTTTTTAGTAGGAAGCCCGTATACCTTCCCCCATTTTGGACCGCCAACAGACTCCAACTATATTCTTTCAGCATCCTCGTCCGAAGGTTGGGTTGGCTCACCCGATTCACCAGCTGGATGACTACGGATGAATTCCTCCACGTTACTTTGGTAGCGACCCTATATTATTTTAAATTAAATCAGTATTTCAAGTTTTTAAAAAAAGTAAATTATAATACTTAAATAAAATTGAAAGCTTACATATGTAGTCGAGGCCCGGTCCTCGACCCACCTATCTTGATCCCCCTCTTTCTTCTTCTTCACAACATGTGTCTCCTTGAATAGCTCATCATGACTCATTGGACGCCCATACTTCTTTTCCTGAAAACAAATTAATTTAGTTAATAAACAGAATAGATATACTTAGAAAAGTAAAATAATTTAAGCAATTACGTACCAATCTTCTTTTTATTGTTCCTAGGCTGATCGCACCTCCAGTGTGCAAAGAGCCTCTTTTCTCGGATGCGCGAGCTTTCTTTCCTTTTTCGCTCCTCTCTAAGAACTCTACGGTAAGCCATTGCCTTTGCAAATCATTCCACAAATTCTCAAGTAACCAGCCAGGCCTCTTGTTCTTCTTTCTAGCATCCGAGAAAGCATCCGCCAATCTCTTGCGAGCTTTATGATGAAAATTTGTAGCCACTTCCGCGCTATAGCGATCTTCCCATACACACTTGTTCTGTATTTTAAAAGTTAAATATTAGATGGAAACATCATAAATATAAATTATTAAACTGTTTAAAAGAATATTTATACCTTAAATTGATTGAAAATTTGTTCCTTCAGTGAGAATGGGCAATCAGTCCAAGTCGCATAAGGGCCATCATAAAGCTTTCTGATGGCATTGGTGATTATCCTCGTAGTCTTATTACCCGGCCTGAACCTGCAATTTAACAATAAAAACACATTAATATCTTAGTAAAAATGTTACAAATCAATAGACACAAAAATAATGAATAACACTTACCCATCACCCTCAGGGACTATGATGATCCTGCCATATCGATCATAATGCACTACCTCGTCATCACCATCCGAAGCATGTGTATCAGAGGCATGTAAAGACGGTGTAGGCGGGTCAGAGCTAATGCCTCCCAGGCGAAGGCCTGCAATAGATGGAGTCGATGATGGAGATGGTTGTGATCCCTGTGACTGCGACATAGCTGGATGCGACCCAAGTGGATGTGATACTGATGGCTGTGACCCGAGAGGCTGTGACCCGAGTGGCTGTGACCCGAGTGGCTGTGACATGGGTGGATGCGATCCATGTGGCTGTGATATGTAGGGATGTGATCCATGTGGATGTGATGCAGATTGCTGTGACGCAGCTGGACTGTATGTCGGACGTATAGTCCTGTGGCCCTGTGATGGAAGACTGGGTGTCTGAATGAAGGTGTACGGCTCGTGATGCTGTGGCAGCTCAGTATAGTCGTGTGGTGGAGGATAAGACATAGGCATCTCTGAAAAGGGTGGACAAGAGGGAGTATTATTTTCTACCCTCCTCTTTCCCTTCCTACCCTTTTCTCGACCCCGAGAACTAGTAGGGTCATTGTTACCTTGACCCTTGCCTGCCATCTGCATAATATAATACACATTTAGATTGAAACATATAAGAAACTAGCTATAAAACGAGAGTGCTTTAAAAAACCAACTTTTTAATCCTCATCGACGTATTGTTCCCCGTCCGAGAATTCTTCGTCCTCACTTGTTTGAGCTTCATCAGTTGATTCTTCGTCCTCATTTTCTATAATTGTTACTTCATTTATATCAACTTCTTCCAATATGCGTTCAGGATGTTCCAAATCATTTTCTAACTGATCGTCCACTATTTGGTGAATATTGGAGATATCGTTTTGATATGCAACATCTAACACATTCTCGACTTTCACCCTACCTACAGGCTTAGTTTTTATTACAACCCACCAATCGGACTTATTCCGCCGCAATGGATAAGGAGCATAATACACTTGCCTAACGTTATGTGCAATTATGAAAGGATCATAGCGATCATACTCCCTCGTATGATTAACCTCAATTATGTTGTATTGGTTGTGTACTCTTGTACCTCTTGTTGGATTTGGGTCAAACCACTTGCATCTAAAGAGTATCAATTTCTTATATGGCCAACCTGTATATTCTAGTTGTAATATTTCTTTGACCATACCATAATAATCAATATCTCCAACTTGGTTGCCATCACCACCTTGAACCCACACCCCGCTGTTGTTGCTATTTTTATTTTTAGAGCAATCCTCTGTATGAAACTTATAACCATTCACTACGTACTTAGACATTGTTGTGACCTGAAGCCCAGGTCCCCAAGATATATCTTTCAAAAATTGATTTACACTATTATTTGGATTATTTACCTACATAGAGTTAAAAAAAGTCATAAGTTAGCACAACTTATGAATCAATTTTTATACATTCACTACATATGTATATATATATATATATATATATATATATATATATATATATATATATATATATATATATATATATATATATATATATATATATATATATATATATATATATATATATATATATATACACTTACAAACTGTTTGAACCACGTATCAAATCTCGTATATACAACATCATAGCCAAATTGACCCACGAAGTGACTGTGACATATCAAATATTTTTAGTAGTTGCATCAATATGTAGTCACAGTAAATTTTACATTTTGATAACTAATAAATCAATACTTACTTGAGAAATGGTACAACTTCGGGACAATTTAGCAACACATGAAGTGGGCTGACTTGTACTCCATATCACTCAAACTTCTTTTTGTAACATCCTTAGAACATCGGCCTGGTTGATTGAATATGGACATTGGTGGATATAATGGATCATTCACACATTCGACCGTGTGCCTATTGGGCCTATTCCTAGAACATGGCACGTTACTCTCAAAATAATAAGAACAAAAATGTGCAGTTTCCTTTGCAAGATAGGCTTCGCATATAGATCCTTCAATCTTATTCCTCTGCTTAACAAATTGTTTGCATTTGCCAATTGTCCTACATAATCTCAAGTTAGCCAAGAACATTCAAATAAAATAGAATATTACATCAAACTTATAATATTACCTCTCAAAGGGATACATCCATCTACATTGAACAGGCCCTCCAAGTCGTGCCTCGTGTACAAGGTGTATTGGAAGGTATTCCATCACATCAAAGAAACCACATGGGAATATTTTTTCCATCTTACTAGAAATTACACGGATGTTCTGGTCCATCCGAAGTAGGTTTTCTTCCCTTAATGTGGTAGAACACAAGTCTTTGAAAAATAAACTAATCTCTGTGATGGGTTTCCAGATTCTTTCAGGCAAATCACAAAATGCAATAGGCACTAAGGTCTCCATGAAAACATGGCAGTCATGACTTTTCAAATGGCTCAACTTCCCTACCTCCATATCTACTTTTTTTCCAAGATTCGACGCATAACCCTCAGGCATCTTTAATTTCGTAACCCAATCACAAATTTGTCGTCTTTCCTCCAAAGTGAATGTGTAACTTGCTTTGGGCTTGAATACCTTACCATTGTTTGCTATCTGCAAGTATAATTCAGGCCGCCTGCAATATTCTTGAAAGTCCATTCTAGCCTTCGGGTTATCTTTTGTCTTACCTTTAACATCCATCACTGTGTTGAACAAATTATCAAAATAATTCTTCTCAATATGCATGACATCAAGGTTGTGTCGGAGAAGATTATCCTTCCAATAAGGCAACTCCCAAAATATACTCTGTTTCGTCCAATTATGATTAACACCATATCCGGGGAATCTATAAGGTGGAGCCTCAGTAACTTTACTGAAGTTCTGGACCCTCTCCCAAATTTCCTCACATGAAAGTATCGGAGGTGGAGAATCATATTCCACTTTATTCTTTTTGAATGCATTTTTCATCCTTCTAAACTCATGATCATCAGGCAAGAATTGACGATGACAATCAAACCATGATTGCTTTCGGCCATGTTTCAAAGTGAACGCTTAACTATTTTCCATGCAGTAAGGACAAGCTAGCTTCCCATCAGTCATCCACCCAGACAACATTCCATACGCATGAAAATCATTAATAGTCCACATTAAATTAGCACGCATATTAAAATTCTGCTTGGTTGATATGTCATATGTTTCAACACCATCATACCACAATTGTTTTAGCTCATCAATCAAAGGTTGCAAATATACATCAATCAAACTTTTCGGATTACGTGGACCGGGGATAATATAATTTAAGAATATATATGGACTAGTCATACACAACTCAGGTGGTAGATTATAAGGTGTAAGAAAGACAGGCCAACATGAATATGGTGTCGCAGATATAGAAAAAGGCGTGAAGCCATCGGCACACAGACCTAACCGAATGTTCCTTGGTTCACTAGCAAAATCTGGATATGTCCTATCAAAGTGCTTCCAAGCTTCTCCATCTAAAGGATGACACATAACACCAAGTGGTCTTCTATTTTCAAAGTGCCATCTCATATGAGGAGCAGAACTCATCGACGCATATAACCTTTTTACCTAGGTATAAGAGGTAAATAATGCATTGCCTTGACAGCGACTATATTCCCGCTGGAAAGCCTCTTGAAACGAGGCTTTTCGCAAAATTTACAACTGTCTAAAGTTGCATCATCTTTATAATATAACATACAACCATCTTCACAACAATCAATTCTCATTGACGAAAGTCCTAACTTAGAAACCAATCTCTTCGCCTTATAGAAATCACCAGGTAAGTTGATATTAGGGTCAACTAGTTCACTCATAAGGTCAATGAAACAGTCCATGGCTGCTTGAGAAATATTTCAATTAGATTTGATACTTCGTAATCTAACTGTAACAGACAGCTCAGAGTGCGGACTTCCTTCACGTAGTGGACGACTAGCTTCCTCTAACTGTTCATAAAAACATTTTGCGTCATCATTAGGAGTTTGTTCAACATTTTCATTGGGCTCACCCCCAAAAGCATCCGCAACCATATCCTGAATTCTAGAATCAAGATTTGTATTCTCCACCGACCTACTACTTTCACCAACAACCATGTTATGAAATATCCCACGGCTACCATCGATCTCTCCATGATTAGTCCACACAAAGTAATTCTCTATAAACCCCTTCGTATAAAGATGAAGCTTAACTTCCTCCGATTTTTTAAACTTCATACAATCGCACCTGACACAAGGGCACCTAATTACTCCTTCACTTTGGTATGGTGGAAGTGACCTTGCATGTCTAATAAAGTCATCAACCCCTTCTACAAAATCCTCCCGCAATCCCCGCCGATTAGGATAATTTCTATTGTACATCCAAGTACGATGTTCCATCTATACAAATAAAACAAGAATAAATTAATTTATTCTACAATTATAAATTAATTATATATTTTTTAGTTAATTCAAGATAATTATTTTTTCCTAATTACACCAATTTATATCCTAAAAGTCCAATTCATATCCAAAAGGTCCAATTCATATCTTAAAATTTCAATTCATATCCTAAAAGTTCAATTCACAAGAACAAATCCTAAAAACTAAAATTTCAATTCATATCCTACGAGTTTAAACATAAACTAACTAAACTTAAGAAATTCAACCCATACCCTAAAAGTTCGATTCACAACAACAAATTAATTTATTCTACAATTATAAATTAATTATATCTTTTTTAGTTAATTCAAGATAGTTATTTTTTCCTAATTACACCAATTTATATCCTAAAAGTTCAATTCATATCCAAAAGGTCCAATTCATATCTTAAAAGTTCAATTCATATCCTAAAAGTTCAATTCACAAGAACAAATCCTAAAAACTAAAATTTCAATTCATATCCTACGAGTTTAAACATAAACTAACTAAACTAAAGAAATTCAACCCATACCCTAAAAGTTCGATTCACAACAACAAATTAATTTATTCTACAATTATAAATTAATTATATCTTTTTAGTTAATTCAAGATAATTATTTTTTCCTAATTATACCAATTTATATCCTAAAAGTTCAATTCATATCCAAAAGGTCCAATTCATATCTTAAAAGTTCAATTCATATCCTAAAAGTTCAATTCACAAGAACAAATCCTAAAAACTAAAATTTCAATTCATATCCTACGAGTTTAAACATAAACTAACTAAACTAAAGAAATTCAACCCATATCCTAAACTAAACTAATTCATAAATAATTGACTAATTAACAAAACTAATTAGTTAATAAAACTAATTAACAAAACTAATTAAAACAAGACCTAAACCCTAATCCTCAATAAAATGCAATGTTCAAATAATTGAAACACTAATCAATTGAAACTAATTCATAAATAATTAACAAAACTTGGAAATAATAAATAAATAGGTTGTAATTCAAACCTAGAATTTTTAGGAGATGGAGAAGGAGATCGAGGGGCGGCAGTGGCAGTGGCAGCGGCGACGGCGAGGGTGAGGGCTGGACGGCGAAGGGGAGGGCTGGACGGTGAGGGGGAGGGCTGGGAGAAGGAGAGAGGGGAATGAAGGTTTTGAGTGAAGAAGAGGGAAAAATTTCAGAGAAATGGGGGTGTCCCCCGTTTTTCACTTCTCTGATTTTAGAATTACCGACCAAAGTTGGTCGGTAATTTTGGTCGGTACATTAAGTGCTGACCGTTTGACCAAAAACCGACCAACTTTGGTCGTTTTTTTTTTAAAAAAAATTTAAATTCTTTAACCGACCAACGTTAGTCGGTAATTTTAAATATAAATTCTTAAATATTATAAAATATTTTAAATAATAAAATAATTATTAAAATTTAAAAAATTGGATCCAGATTACCGACCAACGTTGGTCGGTTTTTATGCTTTTGACACAGAGAATTGGTATTACAAGAACAAAGTCCAACCATTGGCTAGTTTATAGGTTCCAACTTGTATTTTTTATATATATTTGGCCCGCAAAACACATACTATTAGCTTAACATTGTTTCACATTTTTTATTTTCTTTATTGCATAGTCAAAAATGCAATGAGGCCTTTGATGTGGGCAATTTTACTAGTTAGTAAATAATGCTAGACCAAATATTCTGACGTCTAGCTCTTTTACTTCTTCTAAAAGATCAGTTGGTGAAGCATACCTTAATATTTGGAATATACCCAACGAATACCAACTTTAACACGCTTAATAATTGGCGGGAAAAAAAAACAAGCTTAAATACTTGTTTAGTACAACGTGTGGAGGATCAATATGCGCAACACTACAAATTGAAGAGGTATGACGATTAGATCTGACCAAGCGACAGAAGCAATGATCAAGATGAATCCAATTTCAATGAATCTTCCTTAAGTTAATATCGAGGAAATGACTAACTTTTTAGAAACACTAGAAAACTTTTATTCATGAATTATACTTTGAATTTTTTTTTTTTTTTTTTAATTCATGAAAGAACTCTTGTGTAATTTGCAAATTTAAAATTCAAAATTACAAACTTGCAAGATTTTTCCTGAAAATTATAAAGTTTAAAGTTATATACTTAGTAAAATAAAAGGTTCGAGCCTTTGACATTTGTTCTTCAATCGGCTTCCTTACGGAGCCGTGACCACCACACAAAATTACACTGGATGGATTTTTTTAATATCATTATTTATATTTTGATCTCGTTAAGAAACTTTTTGGGAAAATAGCCTTGCACCAAAATTTTAAAGCACTAGGAAATCTGACCATCACCAGAATTTTCAAGCACAATGCTGAAAAATTCCGGTAATAAAATTTGTGGTAAAATTCTGACGATCACCATAATTCTTGCGTGCTTTAAAATTCCACCCAGCGTGCTTTAAAATTCTAGCACTTAAGAAAATTCCTTATTGTATGGTTATCACCCATCTGCTAGAAGCCAACAACATATCCCTTGTTGACCATCCCTACATCATTGTCACCAAGTCCTAAAGAAACAAGAAGATGAAACCAAGAATGTCCCCTCCGATTCCAAGGCAAAAGCTCTTGTATCTCACACAGTACAAGTGATTCTGACCTCTCAAAAAAGCTTGTCTCCATCAATGAAACACTGTCTGTCATCAAGAACTCCTTAACCTCTTTGCAAAGCCAGATTGAAGATATCCATGGAATGGCAAAGGAGACAGGGTTCGAAGTGTCCAAGATTCGAGGGCAGATTCTCAAGACTGCAGAAAAAACAGTAAGGGATTTCATAGAGATGCACGACATAATTGATGGGTCTATCTCGAAGTGAATGCTAGCTTTGATCGCCTTAATGAGGCAATTTGCAACACCCTTACCTACTTTCTGCGTCGCTGATGTTTGGTTGTTTAAGACAATTTTTTTATTGCCTTGTTTTTGCGAGTGATGTTTCAGTCATGGGGTGTACTCTTAGAAAAAATACTTTTTATTTTCCTGCTTTTATTTTGGTTTTGTTGATGACAAAGGGGGAGAAATAGTAAGCAAGCTTAAGGCCTGCAATTCTATGTGTTTCCTGCTTCTGCTTCTGTTATATGCTCTGTTTTCAACTTGCAGGTACAACATACGGTATTCAATTGAGGGGGAGTCGACTACAAATGAGAGGAATGAGGCACAACAGAATGTCCAACTTAGGGGGAGTCGACTAGACACATCTACCAAGAAACGCGGATTAAAGTAGAGTTGACTACAACACACTCAAGGCGACTGATCAATAGGGAAGTATTTTCATTGTTATTTTGTCATCATTAAAAAGGGGGAATTTGTTAGATCTCAGTAAATTTCAATGATGCATAATAACCAATTACTACCTATGTGAATGAAAAGATTATGAACAATAAAATGGAGGAAATGAATCCAATGAAAAAGGAAAGAGAATCGGACAAATCAATCAAAGAAGATAGCAAAATCAATTAAAAGAGTTATTATAGGATGGATCTAAATCAAAGGAGATTATGGGCACAAAATCATCCGCTAAAGATTCTCCCACATAATGACGTCAATCGAAGGCATCAATCAAGGGATTTGGCAGCGGGAATACTCTCTCATTTAATGAAGAAATCACTCAAACCCGCGAATCAAGATAAGTCAAAAGAAGAATCAATCTCGGAAAGAATTAATATACGAATACGTCTGAATACAACTCTCGTGGGTTCACAATCTCTCAAAAAGATGTACAAGACTTGAAGGCCTCGAGAAGTATAAATACCTACTGCACTAGCTTTGGAAAGACATACTTTGATCAAACCAACTTCAATCTCTTTGTTCTACTTTAAACAAAACAGTGTAGTCTGCTTTAGATTCCTTGTAAACCGATGAAGAGAAGAGAGAGAGAAAAGAACACTGGTGAGGCATTGTAGTAATTATAGAGAGAAGAACGAGTGACATAAGTTGTTGGTGTATAATAACATCAACACATCTGTACTAAACCACTTCATATTTGAAAGAGATCATCATTGCAACCCAAGGGGACTGGACGTAGGATTCACTCTGAATACGAACCACTATAAAAACACACTATGTCGTTTACTTTCTGCAATTTATCTTTTACATTCTATTCCTGAAAAGTCGAATCGACTAGAACTCAAATTAGTCACTTATAGGATAATATAATTTGCCTTATACATTCTTTGGGAAGCTTCCATCAACATGTTCTTCATATTTATAATAATTTTATATAGCAGTGCTCAATTTTTTACTTTTTTGCACACAATAATATATCAGAAACTTCTGATGCTTCCTCTCCCTTCTATCTTCTCTAATGGAAAATTTATTATTTCTGCATTAAGTAATCTTGACATGATATAAGAATGGTTACGCTTCTTTTTTCTCTGTTTATTAGTTTTTGAAGATTGAGAGTTGATCCATGCATGGTTACAAACTTGCAAGATTTTTCCTGAAAATTATAAAGTTTAAAGTTATAATAAAAGGTTCGAGCCTTTGACATTTGTTCTTCAAAATTCTTTACCTTTTTATTTTTTAACTTAAAAGTTGTAAAACAAAATATGCCACTAATCGGCTTACTTACGGAGCCCTGACCACCACACAAAATTACACTGGATGGATCTTTTTAAAATCATTATTTATATTTTGATCTCGTTAAGAAACGTTTTGGAAAAATAGCCTTACACCAAAATTTTAAAGCACTAGGAAATCTGACCATTAACAGAATTTTCAAGTACAATGCTGAAAACTTCCGGTAATAAAATTTGTGGTAAAATGCTGTAGATCACCATAATGGTTGCGTGCTTTAAAATTCTACCCAGCGTGCATTTAAATTCTGGCACTTAAGAAAATTCCTTATGGTATGGTTATCACCCATCTGCTAGAAGCCAACAACATATCCCTTGTTGACCATCCCTACATCATTGTCACCAAGTCTTACAATTCAAGGGGATTTGCTAGCATGAGTTATATTTCTGTAAAGGGTGCCTGGGTAAAGAAACAAGAAAGTGAAACCAAGAATGTCCCCTCCGATTCCAAGGCAAAAGCCCCTGTGTCTCACCCAGTACAAGTGATTCTGACCTCTCAGAAAAGCTTGACTCCATCAATGAAACACTGTCTGTCATCAAGAACTCCTTAACCTCTATTTAAAGCCAGATTGAAGATATCTATGAAATGGCAAAGGAGATAGGGTCCGACGTGTCCAAGATTTGATGGCAGATTCTCAAGACTCCAGAAAAAATAGTAAGGGCTTTCAAAGAGATGCACGACAGAATTGATGGGGTGTATGTCAAAGTGAATGCTAGCTTTGATCGCCTCAATGAGGTAATTTGCAACACCCTTACCTACTTTTTGTGTCGCTGATATTTGGTTGTTTAAGACAATTTTCTTTTTGCGACCGATGTTTCAGTCATTGGGTGTACTCTTAGGACAAATACTTTTTATTTCCATGCTTTTATTTTGGTTTTGTTGATGAGAAAGGTTGAGAAATAGTAAGCAAGCTTAAACCCTGCGGTTCTATGTATTTCCTGCTTCTGCTTCTGTTTTGTGCTATGTTTTCAACTTGCAGGTACATCATACGGTATTCAATTGAGGGGGAGTCGACTACAAATGAGGGGAATGAGGCACAACAGAATGTCCAACTGAGGGGGAGTAGACTAGACACATCTACCAAGAAACACGGATTAAAGTAGAGTTGGCTACAACACACTCAAGGCGGCTGATCAATAGGGAAGTATTTTCATTGTTATTTTGTCATCATCAAAAAGGGTGAGATTGTTAGATCTCAGTAAATGTTAATGATGCATAATAACTAATTACTCCCTATGTGCATAAAAAGATTATGAACAATAAAATGGAGGAAATGAATCCAATGAAAAAGGAAAGAGAAGAGGACAAATCAATCAAAGAAGATAGAAAAATCAATTAAAAGAGTTATTATATGAAGGATCTAAATCAAAAGAGATTACGGGTACGAAATCATCCGCTAACTATTCTCCCACATAATGATGTCAATCGAAGGAATCAATCAAGGGATTTGGCAACAGGAATACTCTCTCATTTAATGAAGAAATCACTCAAGCCCGCGAGTCAAGACAAGTCAAAAGAAGAATCAATCTCGGAAAGAATCGATCTACGAATCCGTCTCAATACAATTCCCGTGGGTTCACAATCTCTCAAAAAGATGTACAAGACTTGAAGGCCTCGAGAAGTATAAATACCTACTGCACTAGCTTTGGAAGGACATACTTTGATCAAACCAACTTCAATCTCTTTGTTCTACTTCAAACAAAACAGTGTAGTCTGCTTTAGATTCCTTGTGTAACAAAGAAGAGAAGAGAGAGAGAAAAGAACACTAGTGAGGCATTGTATTTATTATAGAGAGAAGAACAAGTGACATAAGTTGTTGGTGTATAACAACATCAACACATCTGTACTAAGCCACTTCATACATGAAAGAGATCACCATTGCAACCCAAGGGGATTGGACGTAGGATTTACTCTGAATACGAACTAGTATAAAAACACACTATGTCATTTGCTTTCTGTAATTTATCTTTTACATTTTATTCTTGAAAAGTCGAGCCGGCTAGAACGCAAATTAGTCGACTACCTCGAAAAAGAAAAGAAAACTTACAATTCACCCCCCTCAAATTAGTCGACTAGATCATGACATAAGGATTTGTCACTTATAGGATAATATAATTTGCCTTATAAATTCTTTGGGAAGCTTCCATCAACATGTTCTTCATATTTATAATAATTTTATATAGCAGTGCTCAATTTTTTTACTTTTTTGCACACAATAATATATCAGAAACTTCGGATGCTTCCTCTCCCTTCTATCTTCTCAAATGGAAAATTTATTATTTTTGCATTAAGTAATCTATACATGATATAAGAATGGTAACGCTTCTTTTTCCTTTGTTTATTAGTTTTTGAAGATTGAGAGTTGATCCATGCATGGTTACAAACTTGCAAGATTTTTCCTGAAAATTATAAAGTTTAAAGTTATATACTTAGTAAAATAAAAGGTTCGAGCCTTGGACATTTGTTCTTCAAAATTCTTTACCTTTTTATTTTTTAACTTAAAAGTTGTAAAACAAAACATGCCACTAACCGGCTTCCTTACGGAGCCCTGACCACCACACAAAATTACACTGGATGGATACTTTTAAAATCATTGTTTATATTTTAATCTCGTTAAGAAACGTTTTGGGAAAATAGCCTTGCACCAAAATTTTAAAGCACTAGGAAATCTGACCATTACCAGAATTTTCAAGCACAATGCTGAAACATTCCGGTAATAAAATTTGTGGTAAAATGCTGACGATGACCATAATGGTTGCGTGCTTTAAAATTCTACCCAGCGTGCTTTAAAATTCTGGCACTTAAGAAAATTACTTATGGTATGGTTATCACTCTTCTCCTATAAGACAAAAACATATCCCTTGTTGACCATCCCTACATCACTGTCACCAAGTATTACAATTCAAGGGGATTTGATAGCATGGGTTATATTTCTATATAGAAAAGCTTGACTCCATCAATGAAACAATATCTGTCATCAAGAACTCCTTAACCTCTATGCAAAGCCAGATTGAAGATATCCATGAAATGGCAAAGGAGATAGGGTTCAAAGTGTCCAAGATTCTAGGGCAGATTCTCAAGACTGCAGAAAAAATAGAAAGGGCTTTAAAAGGGATGCATGACAGAATTGATGGGGTCTATGTCAAAGTGAATGCTAGCTTTGATCGCCTCAATGGGGCACTTTACAACACTATTTCCCACTTTCTGTATCGCTGAAGTTTGGTTATTTAAGATAATTTTATTGTTGCGACTGATGTTTCAGTCATGTGGTGTACTCTTATTTTTATGATTTTATTTTGGTTTTGTTGATGACAAAGGTGTTGAAATGGTAACAAGCTTAAGGCCTGCTTCTGCTTCTGTTTTGTGCTCTGTTTTCAACTTGCAGGTACATCATACGGTATTCAATTGAGGGGGAGTCGACTACAAATGAGGGGAATAAGGCACAACAGAATGTCCAACTGAGGGGAAGTCGACTAGACACATCTATCAAGAAATGCGGATTAAAGTAGAGTTGACTACAACACACTCAAGGCGGCTGATCAATAGGGAAGTATTTTCATTGTTATTTTGTCATCATCAAAAAGGGAGAGTTTGTTAGATCTCAGTAAATGTTAATGATGCATAATAACTAATTACTCCCTATGTGCATAAAAAGAATATGAGCAATAAAATGGAAAAAATGAATCCAACGAAAAAGGAAAGAGAAGCGGTCAAATCAATCAAAGAAGATAGCAAAATCAATTAAACGAGTTATTATAGGAAAGATCTAAATCAAAGGAGAATAGTGGTACGAAATCATCCGCTAAAGATTCTCCCACATAATGACGTCAATCAAAGGCATTAATCAAGGGATTTGGCAACGGGAATACTCTCTAATTTAAGGAAGAAATCACTCACGCCCGCGAGTCAAGACAAGTCAGCAGAAGAATCAATCTCGGAAAGAATCAATCTACGAATCCATCTAAATACAACTCCCTTGGGTTCACAATCTCTCAAACAAATGAACAAGACTTGAAGGACTCGAAAAGTATAAATACCTACTGCACTAGCTTTGGAAGGACATACTTTGATCAAACCAACTTCAATCTCTTTGTTCAACTTCAAATAAAATAGTGTAGTCTGCTTTAGATTCCTTGTGTAACAAAGAAGAGAAGAGAGAGAGAAAAGAACACTGGTGAGACATTGTATTAATTATAGAGAGAAGAACGAGTAACATAAGCTATTGGTGTATAACAACATCAACACATCTGTACTAAGCCACTTCATACTTGAAAGAGATCACCATTGCAACCCAAGGGGATTAGACGTAGGATTCACTCGGAATACGAACCAGTATAAAAACACACTATGTCGTTTGCTTTCTGCAATTTATCTTTTACATTTTATTCCTAAAAAGTCGAGTCGACTAGAACTCAAATTAGTCGACTATCTCTAAAAAGAAAAAGAAAAATTACAATTCATCCCCCCTCAAATTAGTCGACTAGATCATGAAATAAGGATTTGTTACTTATAGGATAATATAATTTGCCTTATAAATTCTTTGGGAAGCTTCCATTAACATGTTCTTCATATATATAACAATTTTATATAGATGTGCTCAATTTTTTACTTTTTTGCACACAATAATATATCAGAAACTTTTGATGCTTCCTCTCCCTTCTATCTTCTCTAATGGAAAATTTATTATTTCTGCATTAAGTAATCTTGACATGATATAAGAATAGTTACGCTTCTTTTTTCTCTGTTTATTAGTTTTTGAAGATTGAGAGTTGATCCATGCATGGTTACAAACTTGCAAGAATTTTCCTGAAAATTATAAAGTTTAAAGTTATATACTTAGTAAAATAAAAGGTTCGAGCCTTTGGCATTTGTTCTTCAAAATTCTTTACCTTTTTATTTTTTAACTTAAAAGTTGTAAAACAAAATATGCCACTAACCGGCATCCTTACGGAGCCCTGACCACCACACAAAATTACACTGGATGGATTTTTTTAAAATCATTGTTTATATTTTTATCTTGCTAAGAAACGTTTTGGGAAAATAGCCTTGCACCAAAATTTTAAAGCACTAGGAAGTGTGACCATCACTAGAATTTTCGAGCACAATGCTGAAAAATTTCGGTAATAAAATTTGTGGTAAAATTCTGACGATCACCATAATTGTTGCGTGCTTTAGAATTCCGACACTTAAGAAAATTCCTTATGGTTTGGTTAACACCCATCTTCTAGAAGCCAACAACATATCCCTTGTTGACCATCCCTACATCACTATCACCAAGCCTTACAATTCAAGGGAATTTGCTAGCATGGGTTATATTTCTGTATAGAGTGCCTGGGTCAAGAAACAAGAAGGTGAAACCAAGAATGTCCCCTCCGATTCCAAGGCAAAAGCCCATGTGTCTCACCCAGTACAAGTGATTCTGACCTCTCAGAAAATCTTGACTCCATCAATGAAACATTGTCTGTCATCAAGAACTCCTTAACCTCTATACAATGTCAGATTGAAGATATCCATGGAACGGCAAAGGAGATAGGGTCTGACGTGTCCAAGATTCGAGGGCAGATTCTCAAGACTGCCGAAAAAATAGTAAGGGCTTTCAAAGAGATGTACGACAGAATTGATGGGGTCTATGTCAAAGTGATTGCTAGCTTTGATCGCCTGAATGAGGCAATTTGCAACACCCTTACCTACTTTCTGTGTCGCTGGTGTTTGGTTGTTTAAGACAATTGTTTTTTTGCGACTGATGTTTCAGTCATGGGGTGTACTCTTAGGAAAAATACTTTTTATTTCCATGCTTTTATTTTGGTTTTGTTGATGATAAAGGTGGAGAAATAGTAAGCAAGCTTAAGTCTTACAGTTCTATGCATTTCCTGCTTTTGCTTCTGTTATATGCTCTGTTTTCAACTTGCAGGTACATCATACGGTATTGAATTGAGGGGGAGTCGACTACAAATGAGAGGAATGAGGTACAACAGAATGTCCAACTTAGGGGGAGTCGACTAGACACATCTATCAAGAAACGCGGATAAAAGTAGAGTTGACTACAACACACTCAAGGCGGCTGATCAATAGGGAAGTATTTTTATTGTTATTTTGTCATCATAAAAAATGGGGAGATTGTTAGATCTCAGTAAATTTCAATGATTCAAAATAACCAATTACGCCCTATGTGCAGGAAAAGATTATGAGCAATAAAATGGAGGAAATGAATCCAATGAAAAAGGAAAGAGAAGCGGACAAATCAATCAAAGAAGATAGCAAAATCAACTAAATGAGTTATTATGTGAAGGATCTAAATCAAAAGAGATTACAGGCACGAAATCACCCGCTACAGATTCTCCCACATAATGACGTCAATCGAAGGCATAAATCAAGGAATTTGGCAACGAGAATACTCTTTAATTTATGGAAGAAATCACTCAAGCACGCGAGCCAAGACAAGTCAGCAGAAGAATCAATCTCGGAAAGAATCAATCTACGAATCCGTCTGAATACAACTCACTTGGGTTCACAATCTCTCAAAAAGATGTACAAGACTTGAAGGCCTCTAGAAGTATAAATACCTACTACACTAGCTTTGGAAGGACATACTTTGATCAAACCAACTTCAATCTCTTTGTTCTACTTCAAACAAAACAGTGTAGTCTGCTTTAGATTCCTTGTGTAACAAAGAAGAGAAGAGAGAGAGAAAAGAACACTGGTGAGGTATTGTATTTATTATAGAGAGAAGAACGAGTGACATATGTTGTTGGTGTATAACAACATAAACACAGTTGTACTAAGCCACTTCATACATGAAAGAGGTCACCATTGCAACCCAAGGGGACTGGACATAGGATTCACTCAGAATATGAACCAGTATAAAAACACACTAAGTCATTTGCTTTCTGCAATTTATCTTTTACATTTTATTCCTGAAAAGTCGAGTCGGCTAGAACACAAATTAGTTGACTACCTCAAAAAAGAAAAGAAACATTACAATTCGCCCCCTCAAATTAGTCGACTAGATCATGGAATAAGGATTTGTCACTTATAGGATAATATAATTTGCCTTATAAATTCTTTGGGAAGCTTCCATTAACATGTTCTTCATATTTATAATAATTTTATATAGAAGTGCTCAATTTTTTACTTTTTTGGACACAATAATATTTCAGAAACTTCTAATGCTTCCTCTCCCTTCTATCTTCTCTAATGGAAAATTTATCATTTCTGCATTAAGTAATCTTGACATGATATAAGATTGAGAGTTGATCCATGCACGGGTGATCTCCGACACTCCGTGAGACTTGTATGTGGTTCGATTGTGATGTAGAGTAGATTTTCTTTTTCTTTTTCCTGTTTGTTTGTTTTTATGCTTTTGACACAGAGAATTGGTATTACAAGAACAAAATCCAACCATTGGATAGGTTATAGGTTCCAACTTGTGTTTTTCATATATATTTGGCCCGCAAAACACATACTATTAATTAGCTTAACATTGTTTCAAATTTTTTATTTTCTTTATTGCATAGTCAAAAATGCAATGAGGCCTTTGATGTGGGAAATTTTACTAGTTACTAAATAATGCTAGACTAAATATTCCGACGTCTAGTTCTTTTACTTCTTCTAAAAGATCAGTTGGTGAAGCATACCATAATAATTGGAACATACCTAACGAATACCAACTTTTATGTGAAAAATAGATTAGAATGTGAATTAGAGCTTTAAAACTCAACTGAGTTGACTTTGGTCAATCTTTTGAGCAAACTGACTTGGATCAGTGTTTTGACAGTTCTGGTAAGTCCGTATCGTGATTTGGGACTTGGACGTATGCCCGAAATCAAATTCCGAGGTCCCAAGTCCGAGATACGAGATTTTGATAAAAAAATAAAAGTTTAAGTTCAAATAGTAACTGGATGTCGAATTATGTGCAAACGACCACGGAATAGAATTTTGATGATTCCAACAGGTCTGTATGGTGATTTTGGACTTAGGAGCGTGATTGAAATTTTATTTGAAAGTTCGTAGTGAAATTAGGCTTGCAATGGCTAAAATAGAAATTTAAGTTTGGAAGTTTGACCGGGGAGTTGACTTTTTGATATCGTGGTTGGGATCCAGTTATGAAATTTTTCACAGCTCTGTTATGTCATTTATGACTTGTGTGCAAAATTTGAGGTCAATCAAACTTGATTTGATAGGTTTCGACATCGAATGTAGAAGTTGGAAATTCTTGAGTTTCATTAAGCTTAAATTGGGGTGTGATTTGTGATTTTAGCGTTGTTTGATTTTATTTGAGGTTTCAAATAAGTTCGTATGATATTTTAGGACTTGTTGGTGTATTTGGTTGAGGTTCTGAGGGCCTCAGGTGAGTTTCAGATGGTTAACGGATCAAAAGTGGGACTTAGCTGCTACAATTTTTCTGGTGGAAATGCTGTCAAAATCGGGCTGCCTGTCAAAATCGGGCTCCCTGTCAAAATCGGGCTCACTGACAAATTGGGCTCCCTTACAGATCCGTAAGTTATAAAAACAGGGGACTTCGTCCCATTTGTCATTTTTGACGAATTGGAGCTTGAGGAAAGGCAATTTTGATATATTTTCAAGGGAAAATATTGGGGTAAGTGATTCTAACTCGGATTTGGTCAATATACACGAATATATCGTTGTTTTCACCATTTAATTAGTGTATTGAGATGGAAATTTGGGAAATTTTTAGAAATCTTATAAAAACGGATTTTTGGGATTTCGGTGTTGATTCGGAGTCGGATTTGAGTGAAACTGGTATGGTTGGACTCGTAATTGAATGGGTTGTTAGATTTTGCAAGTTTCGTCAGATTCCGAGATGTGGGCCCCACTGGCGATTTTTGAGCTAATTTCGGATTTTATTAAAAAATGTAGTATTTTCTTATGAAATTGATTCCTATAATTTTTGTTGACTATATCAAATTAATTATGACTAGATACGAGTCGATCAGAGTTGGAAAATCGAGCAAAAAGCATACTACTTGGTTAAATTGGAGCAAGTCGAGGTAAGTGGCTTGTCTAACATTGTGTGGGGGAAATTTTCCCTAAGATTGATATTGATGTGATTATTGAAATGTGTTAAAAGTCATGTACACGAGGTTGCGAGTGTGTACACAGGCTAAATGTGAAAGATTATATTTTTAAATTGTGTAGATCAGTGTTGCGCATTTATTAAATTATTTTATCTTGTTATATTTTTTATCTTTGATCTGAAATATATACCTTAAATTTGTTTGACCTTTTTCTGCTAATTGTTTTACCTGTTCAGTTGAAACTTGGTTTCTTTTATTCTGTGCATTATTTGAAGGTTGATTTTCTTTAAATTAAATATTATTAATATGAAGTATTTTACATTTTTAAATTTGATATTGAAGCAACGTATTAAAGATTTTGAAATATTATTTTCCTGAATTATTTATTCCTGAATATTTTTGTAAGATTTTCGTACTCATTGTGATGGAGCCGTGAACTCTTTATTGTGGAAAAATATTATTGATGATTTATTTTGCGGATCGGTACGGAGACGTCTATACTTATCTTTGAGAGGCTATGGAACTGTTAGGAAAAATTTACTTCTTTGATTCCTTATCGTGCGACAATGATTTAGCTTGAAACATATATCTTATATTCTTTTGTATCCACTCGTGTATAACATTGCGCACTCGGTATCAGTTGTGCGTCGACGGTTCGTGATGCCGCAGATGGACTACGAGGGAGCCAGAGATGCTCAAACATTGCCTCAACGTGTGGTTCCGACTGAAGATGCAGTCGTATTGAGAGATCACCTAGTGAATCATATGGGGGTGCAACAGACGTTGGCGTCTGGTTGATTTATACGACCTGTGAATATTATTATTGTGGATCATCGAACATTGTGACCTATGATTTCGCGCCGAGTGGGGGAGTCCACTAACAATGGGTGGATTGCGGGGTCATATGTTATATCAATTTTGGCCTGAAATGTATATATGTGGTACTGTAAGGTTCCCTAAAATTTACATATGTTTAAGGCCTGAGATTTTGTAGAGGATAAGGTTGGGACTTGTGGTATAGAAACAACTCTAAAATTACATAAGGTCTACTCAGCGTGGACGTTACGGTTGCGGATTTTGGGGTGCTTCTGATGAAGTACAGTTGTTGACGAGATTCTGAACTATGTGGTTCATGCCAAGATTTGTCTATATGAAGCTCTACTTTTGTGATCGTTGTGTATAAATAGGGGTAACAGTTACCCCAAAAAAGAATCGAAGAGTATGTTAAGAAATGGGTCAGCTCAACAGTGTTGAGTCAGCATAACAAAAGAAGAAATTGGCCTTGGGAGAGATAATTCTCCACCGGTGTTTGTGGCAAGCCTATTAAGAGGGCAGACCAGCCAATGCAACACCGCCTATTTGGCTCAGTTCTCATAAATGCTTTTGAAAGAGTTTGTTTCCCGGACTCTCCGTAATGCGTGGCGCATAAGATTTGAACGGTTGCGTCAGGTCACCATGACTGTGACATAATATGCCATCAGGTTCAATAAGTTAGCGCATCATATTCCTACTTTGATTCCTACAACTAGAGAGCAAGTCCACATACTCATTAGAGGACCCAATTATAATCGTAAAATTTTGTACGACTCGAGAGCTATAGGCTGATACTTCATTTCTGCTAGTAGTAGAAATTGCCAAAATATTAGAACGTGTTCGGGGTGATGAAAAAAAGAAACTAAGGAGACCAAGACGTCTCGAGGTTCTGGGGATTCAGTGGATTCGACTCTGCACGTATAAATCATTATGGCGGGGGCTCGGGTAGTCGGCTAGCCCGGTCCGCACATCGAATTACTCGGTGTGCTCCAGTAAGTTCGTTTAATGGACCACCGACATGAGTTTCCTACAATGGTTATTCCAGTTATCTGGCACAGACTCAATATGAGCAGCCAAACCCGCAAAGGGGTTGTTATGAATACGTTGATACTAGGCACATCATGAAAATAAAAATTGTCCCAAACTTGGGAGAGACATATTTCATCAAAGCACTCAGGCTACATGCCCCATTGCAGTTACTACACTACCCACACAACTAGTTAGGGGTGGAGGACAGACGGGTAAAAGGCTTCCTAGAGGTGGAGACACGGCCGTTGATATATTTGTTTTACGGTATGGCGGAGGTCGCTACATCAGATGGTGTCATTACAAGTACGACCTTGATTTAATATAAAGGAATAATTTCCTTAACTTGATTCGGTTCTCAGTATCGAAATGAGTCCTCCCATGGTGCTCCACTTATGAGTGAGCTTAGTAATTCTATAATCTACTTATGTGTTTACTCATGTTGGGAGATTCCATGGAGATAACTACGCCTATCATTCCATGTTGGTCACTAATAAGACCTATGAGACTAAATGTGGCTTTCTGTTACTCATTTCGGTAAGTTTTGATGTAATTTACGGATAATTAATTACAAATTATGAATTATATGCCCTACCAGTTTGGGTTCATTATGTTTTGTGATTTTGTTTAACGAAAATTATTTAGAAGGAGCAAATGAAAATTTTGATTGGCACGATGTGCATATTACTTGTGATTCAGAACCGAGGACGAGATTCTTGCATTTTAATATAAACTGATATGTCTAACCGAGCTACGAGCTGCGGTGGAAGTTATATAAGGACGAGATCCTTGTGAGAAAAAATTCTTGTGTTTAAGTTCTCGCTTGTGAAATTTAATTTGTACTATAGTACTAATAGGAAGTCATGCCTATTAGGTTTATTTGAAAATTCTATTTGAAATTCTTTGTGCATACTTGCCAATTTTGTGTTGTAATTATTGAGTTTTAACCTACGAGGTAGGGTCCCGCCCAGGTGACGTTAAATGTGACTCATTAATTCGGGTAAATAATTATGACGTCTTCATGCCTTGTGTCTCGTTATCAGTATTGTGAAGGTTTGAAACGAGATTTTTGTTAACATGAAGTTAATTGACGATTCTGTAATTGATTATGAACAACTATTAAGACCAGATTGACCCAGAAGGGTGCTCCGTTCATATGGACCGAGGAATGTGAGGAGAGCTTCCAAAAGCTCAAGACAACTTTGACTATAACCCCAATGTTGGTATTGCCTATAGGTTCAGGGTCTTATATTGTGTATTGTGATGCGTCACGTATTGATCTCGACGCAGTGTTGATGCAAGACGGTATGGTGATTGCCTACGCATCCAGACAGTTAAAGGTGCCAAAGAAAATTATCCTATACACAACCTTGAGTTAGCAGCTATTGTTCATGCCTTAAAGATTTAGTGGCATTATTTGTATGATGTCCATTGCGAGGTCTACACCGATCACCGAAGTCTACAACATCTGTTTAAACAGAAGGATCTTAATTTGCGGCAACGGAGATGGTTATAGTTGCTTAAGGATTATGATATCACGATTCTCTATCATCCTAGGAAGGCCAATGTAGTGGACGATGCCTTGAGTCATAAGGCAGAGAGTTTGGGAAGCTTAGCATATATACCGGTAGCAGAGAGGCCTTTAGCCTAGGATGTTCAAGCCTTGGCCAAACAGTTTGTTAGATAGGATATTTCCGAGTCGGGATGAGTTTTGGCTTATGTGGTTTCTCAGCCTTCTCTTTATGATCGTATTAGAGAGCGTCAGTATGATGACCCACATCTACTTTTCCTTAAGGACACAGTTCAGCACGGTGATTCCAAGGAAGTCACCATTGGAGATGAAGGTGTATTATGGATGCAGGGCAGGCTATATGTGCCTAATATAGATAGGTTGCATGAGTTGATTCTCCAGGAGGCTCATAGTTCGCGGTACTCCATTCATCTAGGTGTTGCAAAGATGTATCAAGACTTGAGACATCACTATTTGTGGAGGAGGATGAAGAAAGACATAGAGGAATATGTAGCTCGGTGCCTAAATTGTCAGCAGGTGAAGTATGAGCATCAACGACCAGGTGGATTGCTTCAGAAGTATGAAATTCCAGAATGGAAATGGGAGCGGATCACTATGGATTTCATTGTTAGGCTCCCACGAACTCAGAGGAAGTTCGACGCAATTTGGGTGATTGTGGATAGATTGACCAAATCAACTCATTTCATTCCTGTAATTACTACTTACTCTTCAGAGCAGCTGGCTTAGGTATATATTCGCGAGATCGTTAGACTTCATGGCGTACCAGTATCTATCATCTCTGACCGGGGTACGTAGTATACATCACGGTTCTGGAGGTCAGTACAACGTGAGTTGAGTACTCGGGTAGAGTTGAGTACAACATTTCACCCTCAGACGGTCGGGTAGTCCGAACGCACTATTTAGATACTGGAGGATATGCTTCGTGCGTGTGTGATAGATTTTGGGGGTGCTTTGGATCAGTTCTTACCACTTGCGAAGTTTGCTTATAACAACAATTACCAGTCAAGCATTCAGATGGCTCCGTATGAGGCCTTGTATGGTAGGCGGTGTCGGTCTCCAGTGGGTTGGTTCGAACCTGGCGAGGCTAGACTATTGGGTACAGACTTGGTTAAGGATGCCTTGGAAAAGGTTAAGTTGATTTAGGATCGGCTTCGTACAGCCCAATCTAGATATAAGAGTTATGCGGATCAAGAGGTTCGTGATGTTGCATTCATGGTTGGTGAGCGGATATTACTCCGGGTTTCGCCTATGAAGGGTGTGATGAGGTTCGGGAAAAAGGGCAAGTTGAGACCTAGGTATATTGGGCCTTTTGAGATTCTTGAGAGAGTTGGGGAGGTAGCTTACAGACTTGTACTATCACCTAGTCTCTCTGCAGTTCATCCAGTATTCTATGTTTCTATGCTTCGGAAATATCACGGCGATCCATCTCATATGTTAGACTTCAGTTCGGTTCAGTTGGACAAGGATCTACCTTATGTTGAGGAACCAGTGGCTATTTTAGATAGGCAGGTTGGAAAGCTGAGGTCAAAGAACATTGCTTCCATGAAGGTTCAGTGGAGGGGTCATCCGCTCGAGGAGGCGACTTGGGAGACCGAGCATTATATGCGCAGCTGTTATCCACCCTTATTCACCAGCTCAGGTACTTTTTCTAACTCCGTTCAAGGACGAACGTTTATTTTAGAGGTGGAGAATGTGATGACCCAAAATGTCATCATTAAATTCAATAACTAATTCTGTGTTCTAAGACCTCGAAAAGTACTATTTATCATTCCTCGACTTGCGTGCACAGTCTGTAAAATTTTCCTGCAAATTTTTATGTGAAAAATGGATTAAAATGTAAATTAGAGCTTCAAAACTCAACTAAGTTGACTTTGGTCAACATTTTGAATAAACAGACTTGAATCAGTGTTTTGACAATTCTAGTAGGTCCGTATCGTGGTTTGGGACTTGGGCGTATGCCTGGAATCAAATTCCGAGGTCACTAGTCCGAGATACAGAATTTTGATGAAAAATTAAAAGTTTAATTTCAAATAGTGACCGGATGTCGAACTATATGCAAACGACTCCGGAATAGAATTTTGATGATTCCAACAGTTTCGTATGGTGATTTTGGACTTAGGAGCGTGATCGAAATTTTATTTGGAAGTCTGTAGTAAAATTAGGTTTAAAATGGCTAAAATAGGAGTTTAAATTTGGAAGTTTGACCGGGAGGTTGACTTTTTGATATCGGGGTTGGAATCCAGTTCTGAAAATTTTCAGAGCTCCGTTATGTCATTTATGACTTGTGTGCAAAATTTGAAGTCAATCGGACTTGATTTGATAAGTTTCGACATCGAATGTAGAAGTTGGAAATTCTTGAGTTTCATTAAGCTTAAATTGGGGTGTGATTTGTGATTTTAGCGTTGTTTGATTTGATTTGAGGTTTCAAATAAGTCTGTATGATGTTTTAGGACTTGTTGGTGTATTGGGTTGAGGTCCCGAGGGCCTCGGGTGAGTTTCGGATGGTTAACGGATCAAAAATGGGACTTAGCTGCTACAATTTTTCTGGTGGAAATGCTGTCAAAATCGGGCTCCCTGTCAAAATTGAACTATTTGTCAAAATCGGACTCCCTGTCAAAATCGGACTCCCTGTCAAAATCGGGCTCCCTGACATATCTGCAAGTTATAAAAACAGGGGATTTCATCCCATTTGCCATTTTTGATGAATTGGAGCTTGAAGAGAGGAGATTTTTATATATTTTCAAGGAAAAATATTGGGGTAAGTGATTCTAACTCGGATTTGGTCAATATACACGAATATATCATTGTTTTCACCATTTAATTAGTGTATTGAGATGGAAATTTGAAAAAATTTAGAAATCTCATAAAAACAAATTTTTGAGATTTCGGTGTAGATTCGGAGTCGGATTTGAGTGAAACTGGTATGGTTGGACTCATAATTAAATGAATTATCGGATTTTGCAAGTTTCGACGGATTCCGAGATGTGGGCCCCACATGCGATATTTGAGCTAATTTCGGATTTTATTGAAAAATATAGTATTTTCTTATGAAATTGATTCCTATAATTTTTGTTGACTGTATCGAATTAATTATGACTAGATACGAGTCGATCGGAATCGGAAAATCGAGCAAAAAGCATACTACTTGGTTAAATTGGAGCAAGTCGAAGTTAGTGCTTGTCTAACCTTGTGTGTGAAAAATTTTTCCTAGGATTGGTATTGGTGTGATTATTGAAATGTATTGAAAGTCATGTACACGAGGCGACGAGTGTGTACACGGGCTAAATGTGAAAGATTATATTTTTAAATTGTGTAGATCACTGTTGCGCATTTATTAAATTATTTTATCTTGTTATATTTTTCATCATTGATCTGAAATATATACCTTAAATTTGTTTGACCTTTTCCTGCTAAATATTTTACCTGTTCAGTTGAAACTTGGTTTCTTTTATTCTGTGTATTATTTGAAGGTTGATTTTCTTTAAATTAAATATTATAAATATGAAGTATTTGACATTTTTAAATTTGATATTGAAGCAACGTATTAAAGATTTTGAAATATTATTTTCCTAAATTATTTATTCCTGAATATTTATGTAAGATTTTCGTACTCATTGTGATGGAGCCGTGAACTCTTTATTGTGGAAAAATATTATTGATGATTTATTTTGGCATGAGCCGTGAACTCTTTATTGTGAAAAAATATTGTTGTTGAATTATTTTGACAAGTTATATTATTTAAGCACTTGAGGTGCAAATTGTGATATATTGTTATATTCATACACATGCGGTGGTATAAGGTCTGGGTATTGAAATGCATGCGGTGAGATAAGGATGGCTTGATACGCGTGGCTAGTATGGGAAACTAATAGAAGTCATGCGGTGTGATAAAGATGGCTAAAACGCGGGATGCTATTTCGGGAATAATATTTTCTTTCAAATAAATTGTGAAGGCTCCCGCGGTGAGATAAGGAAATGAGATATTATGAATTTATTTATGATTTGGGACTACGAAGCGGTACCTCGGGAGTGCCCTTGTTGATATTGATTTATGACCGCAGTTGCCTTTGATTATTTGTTGTGATTTTCTTGAAGTTGAAAGAAAATTTTGTTTTGTTTCCACGAGATATTAATTGCCATTATTTGGTGTAATTAAATGTGACATACTACTTGATTCATTTCCATTGTTATTTTATCTTATTATATTGTTTAAATATTTTACCATGTCATTATTTATTCTCCAGTAGGCTTGGCACTTACTGGGTACCGCTGTGGTGTACTCATACTACGCTTCTGCACATCTTTTTGTGCAGATCCAGGTACATCTTATCAGACCAGGCATCAGTAAACTAACTGTACGAGGAGACTTCGAGGTATATCTGCCAGCGTCCGCAGACTCTGGAGTCCCCTTCTATCTTACTATGTTGTCTCCCTTATTTATTTTAGACTCTGATGTATAGAGACATGTAGAATAAATTCTTAGAAGCTTGTGACTTATTTCTACTGGGTTTTGGGAGTTGAAATTGTTTGAATTGTAGTTTATTTATTTCAGATATTTATTATTATTCCGCATTGATAGGCTTACCTAGTCTTAGAGACTATGTGCCATCACGACATCCTACAGAGGGAATTTGGGATCGTGACACAACAACCATAGAAAGTGTGCACCCATCTGCTAGAATCCAACAACATATCCCTTGTTGACCATCCCTACATCACTGTCACCAAGTCTTACAATTCAAGGGGATTTGCTAGCATGGGTTATATTTCTGTAAAGGGTGCCTGGGTCAAGAAACAAGAAGTTGAAACCATGTGATAACCCAAAATGTCATCTTTAAATCTAATAATTAATTATGTGTTCTAAGACCTAAAACACTAATTGTCACTCGTCGACTTGCGTGCGAAGTCCGTAAATTTTTTCGGAGTGTTTTTATGTGAAAAATAGATTAAAATGTGAAATAGAACCTTAAAACTCAACTGAGTTGACTTTGGTCAATATTTTGAGCAAACGAACCCGGATCAGTATTTTGATAGTTCCGGTAGGTCCGTATCGTGATTTAGGACTTGGGCGTATGCCCGGAATTTAATTTGGAGGTCCCTAGCTCAAATTATGACCATTTAACGGAAACTAGTAATTTAAAGGCTAAAGATTTTCAAGTTTAACCACGGGGTTGACTTTTTGATATCGGAGTCAGAATCTAGTTCCAAAACTGTTCATAGCTCCGTTATGTCATTTATGACTTGTGTGCAAAATTTGAGGTCAATCGGACTTGATTCGATAGGTTTTAGCATCGAATGTAGAAGATGAAAATTTCATAAGATTAAAGTTTCAAGTGAGTTCGCACAAGAGCTAACTTCAAATGAGCATAAATCTCATGATACGAAGTTGTATATGGTGTATTACCTATCAAATGAAGTTGTGATATCGGAATTGGATAATTTTTGTATGGTTGACTTCGTAGCAGAACGGGTGCTCGGATTTCGCGAGTTTTTCCGGGACTTGGGACGTGGGTCCCACTATCGAATATTTAAATGAATTTAGTATTTTTATCCGGAAAATTATTAAATTCATATGGAATTAATTCGTATGATTCGTATTGAGTAGATCAAATTGTTTGTGAATAGATTTGAAACTTTTGGAGACAAATCTAAAAGGAAAAGTTGTGGTCGAGTAATTGATTGGAATTTGCAAAGCGAGGTAAGTGTCGTGGTTAACCTTGGCTTGAGGGAATAAAATCCTTAATTTATTTGTTATGTGAAATTCATGTGAACGATGTATAGGCGAGGTGACGAGTGTCTATACGTCATCAAATTGATTTTTGTCTACTTACTTGAAAAATCATAAATTGTTTTAAATCATGACTTAATTATTATAATAATTGTTTCTCTCCTATTCTTTGTCAAATATTAATCCTTGAATTCTTGCACTTGTGACACCAATTCTGGGATGGGTATGGATTATTCACTATATTTCAGACCATACTTCCGCATTTGTTCCTTTGTTATTAATAAATTTTTAAATTGTTTAAAAATGACTAATAGTATTCTAACGTTGGCTTGCCTAGCAAGTGAAATGTTAGGCGCCATCACAGTTCGAAGGTGGAAATTTCGGGTCGTGACAATTTTTATCAGAGCACTAGGTTATATAGGTCTCACGAGTCACGAGCAAGCTTAGTAGAGTCCAAAGGATCGGTACGGAGACGTCTGTACTTATCTTTCAGAGGCTATGGAGTTTAGGAACAATTTCACTTATATTCTACTCTGTCATGCGATTTTATTCTATCATTGATGATTGAAATTTTCTATTCTTGTCTACTCGCAAATGACGAGAACACGCACTGTGTCTACAACCGGACATGAGCCAGAGCCCCCAGTGACAGCTACGACTAAGGGCAAAGGCCGAGGTCGAAGTCGCGCTAGAGGTCGAGGTAGAAGCAGAGGTAGAGCTCAGTCCAGAGCCCGAGCAGCCGCACCTGTTGTAGAACCTTAGGTGGATCTTCAGGAGGAGGTTCCAGTTCAGAATGTACCAATTGGACCAGTTCAGGTCCCGAAGGTTCATAGCCACTCCAGTACTTCAGGACGCTCTAGTCCGTTTGGTGAGTCTTATGGAGGGCGTGGCCCATAATGGTACATTTTCAGTGGCGCCAGCCGTCTCACAAGCAGGAGGAGGAGTACAAACTCCCACTACTCCTATTGTGGAGCAGATAGCTCCCCAGAATCAGGCTCCAGCAGCCCCGCCAGTTAGGGTAGTTCAGCCGGTTGTTGCGGCACAGACCGGTGATAGGCCCGCCATGTCTTTTGAGGCCTTATTGAGACTGGATAAGTTTACCAAGCTCTTTCCAGTCCACTTCAGTGGTACACCTTCTGAGGACCCACATGATTATATTGAACGTTGCCATGAGGTGCTGCGGAACATGGGCATCGTTGAGACCAATGTGGTTGATTTTGCTGTATTTTAGATGACGGGCTCTGCCATGAGGTGGTGCAGGGATTATACATTGACTAGACCAGTTGGATCGCCTGCACTTATCTGGGAGCAATTCTCTTAGCTATTTCTGGAGAAGTTCCTTTCTGTCACACTGAGAGAGGACTTCCACAAGCAATTTGAGCGTCTACAGAAAGGCAATATGACTGTTACTCAGTACGAGTCCCGTTTTGTGGATTTGGCTCGTCATGCTCTCCTTTTACTACCTACTGAGGGAGAGAGAGTGAGGAGGTTTATTGAGGGTCTTACTCACCCTATCAGGCTTCAGATGGCCAAGGAGACCGGAAGTGAGATTTCTTTTCAAACGG